>NW_019211456.1:9973414-10072754 GCF_002443255.2 Varroa destructor
TTTTTCGATAAATTTAGATTAGTTAGTGACAGGACAAAATGTGTAGCTTGGACGTTTTTGTTGAACGTGGTTCGTAGGGTATTTACCTTTGGGAAGGAAGACCGATTTTCCTAAATTAAAGACTCCTCTAACTATCTATTTTACACTACACAATACCAAAATCATCTCTCGATAGGGCTGACAGGACATTTTTGAGGCTGTTAATTGAGATTGAATCGTTCAGCCTGCATTAAGTGGTAACTTCCAAGGTCAACTGAATCAAATTAACGACCATCAAAGAATCAGAAAAGAGACTTTGAACACTCGATGATCCTCGTATCCCCGCTACTCGCTCGACGACCCTTGTCATCACAGATATTAGATCATTCTTAAATCGAGCTACGTGCCACTTAGATTACCTTAAGCTTACCTTCCATTTCGACTATCGTATCCTTCTCTTTATCTATCCGCTACTCTTGGATCAATTATTAGCTGTTAGCAACACGCATTCTATGTTTCGTTTCTGAATTACTCAGATCGCAGGAATACTGCAAACACTCCTTTGCTTTTCTTAGAAGGATATCATCTGTAATCCTAGTCTACACTATTGTTTATGTTGGCTTTTTTAGTTGTATCCTTCATGCTATTTTCATTTTGTTATGTCCCACATCTCCGTAGGAGCGGAACAGTTCGGGAAATGCTTTTCGGAATAGATAACGTAAGCTAAAGCGGGAAAAAAAGGATAACGTCAAAGTACGTACGATACATAAAGCTTGTATAGTTGTTCGATTCTCTGCTGCGGTACATAATCAAATCAACGTGAACCCTACGCCACGTGCGATAACAACGCTATCAGTACGATATTTGAAGAATAGGCTCTTTAAGCTGGCCTGTGCTATATGAAAACACTTAAAACGTAATACATATTCGGCCCACTGCGAGAATCAGGTATTTTTTACAATATCAAACTCACAAAAAGATAACATATTGCTATCTTATTCTAACGCTCACAATAATATGCAGATCGTTAATCATTGTAGACTTTAGAAAACCATTGACGCCATGCTATTTCATCGGTTCACTGGTCAGTTAAGATAAACGTACGCACTGGGTTTTTCTTCGGCAGTAAAGTGTGGCAGGATATTGTCAGGTTGGTTAGCGATTTGCTATATGAAGCTTCCCGTGCAGGTCTAGGTCAGACAGGCGTATGCAAAACATTGTGGTGTAGGTGTATGTTGCTTTATGCTTTATTTTTTTGTTATGTTATTAGTTTATGAGAAAAATCGCTATTATACGGAAAATCCTTACTTGCCCTGCCGCTGATTTGTTACGTGCACTAATTTCACTCGTCGAATAATGAGCGTTCCTAGCGGCTCAGTCCGTATTGTTCCACCCTATTCTCGTTGCTGTGTCCTGTATAGGATCTAAGTGCAGATATCATGCCTATTTTTTTTTTTTTTTTATTATACTAAAAATTGAACGAACAAATAACCTATCACTGCATTGTTGTTCCAAATATATATATATATATATATACATCTATATCGGAAAGGGTCATGCTCCAAACACATCCGAGACTGCTATGCGATGCTGGTCTGAAAAGCAGTCGCAACGCTGACGGCTGTGACGACCCATCTTTCATATTACTTACCTCCTAGCCATCGTCATGTTTGTTTGTGGGACTTCGCATCTGTATGTGCGCATGTGTATGTATCTTACGGTGCTATTTTTCGTGGCGTTGCTGTCGGTGCTACCTTTTTACCAACAATTAGGCGCGCACATCTGGGTCTGCGGAGGCAGCGGCGGCGTTGTACGCGCGTCAACTCGCACGCGATGGTGGTGATATTTGGCACTCTTGTAGATGTTCGTCCTGCGCGACCAGGCAACAGGATCCGATCGTATGTTTGCACACGACTATTGGCTGGTATAACGATTATGTATGACGACTACGGCGATGCATCAAAATGTACGAAGATTCAACAACATATTGCCTCGTTGTCTATTCCACTAGCAAAAGGTCGTAATCGTTCGGGGTCGACACACGAAATCTGCCCATGTGTACCGTTTGCAGCTGAAAAAGTGTTTCAAGTTTTACATTCGCCAGAATATCGTTTGTACATATCAGGAGAAAATTATCCTTCCGATAATTTCCTCGGGGCCCTTTAATGCGGTCCCCTGTGGACGGTAATTGTTCTGTGAACAAATCGTCTGGTGGAACCTGTAGGAACAAATTCGTGTCCGCTGCTATCTTGTTTATGGAAGGACATTACATATATGCACGTTGGGTTTTTGATCTGTACGTAAAGAACGTAGCTCTCAGGTGGCTAGTATACGCGAAAGGTACTTAAAGTTATTGTTGCTTTGGCATTGACGAGTGCTTAAACGACAAAATACAACTGGCTCATAAAAGCACACGCGTTATTGTACTGCTGAGACGAAACTGCCAGCAGCAGAGCGATCAATTTTTGCAATAAGCAGATGTCTATAGTTCTAGCTGCAGGCAGAAATACGTTCAACAACATTGTTACGGCAGTAGTGCTGATATAGTATAGGTACCGTAGGGGTCCCAGACAGCGGCTTATATCAAACTCAATGATCGATGGTCCCAATCTGAATGGGTTGCTACGCAACGTTTGGATGTCTTTTGTGTACATATATTCACTTTTATTTTATAAACGTATATGTCGCATGTCCCGATAGCATGTGCAATTATACATATATATTGGTAATTACTATAATTGTAATAGGCGCTTAGGAGCACTGCTAACCGCCGTTACTTCAACAGTAATGGCTTCATGTGCGTCATACACCTAACTGATTAGATAAATCCAGAATAAAAGGCACTAACTGTATATACATATATATATATATATATGTATATGTTTGTACAATCGCTAATTCTGACATTTATACAGGCGTACACGCTTGTAACGATAATAAAGATGCAGGTAAGACAGGCAAAATTCCTCTTTGTATCTAAATAGGCTCATGTCAACGTTAAGCAGTTCGTTCGTCTGTAACCAATGGGTCCAAATCAATTATGCATGGCTTCATTGACTTGGCGTCCAATCTGATTGCAGGCGAAGATTTACCAGGTTTATAGCGTGCATGGTTAAAAGATCGTTCTCGTCTACCATAGGCATCAACCAAGTAGTTACTTCGCTCGCCGTACAGATTACGTTACAGATTAGCCGTCGTCCTGTGGAGCAGGGTCCGAGGCATAGTTAGTGCAACCGATTTGGTGAAGGGTTACCTTGTTAGAGGTTTAGGCCATCCGCAGGATTTATGGAACCGATTGTAATTAACGACGAGAACCTACCTTTCGACGAACCTGCTGTGTCCGTCTGAAGGTTTTTGTGCTTCAATAGATCGTATCCAGTCGTATAGAGGTAGCAATAAAACGCTTTCAGGGCGTTGGAATGGTTAGCGCACTTAGCTGTACATTCTATATTAACTTACAAATGAAATAAATTTTACATCACTAAACAAGATTAATATTGTACAACTTGCAGAATTTTTGTGATGTACGCTAAAGTCAGTGAGTGGCAAACATACTTCACTAAGCACAATTTTAGATGTTCACAAAAATATTGTGTAGTTCTTTCCGTCCAGCCTTAATCAAAGGGTCTAACAGCAGTTGGTCGATATGTGAGAAAGCCCATATGTGTTTTCAAATGAATAGCCTTCCCAAACAGTTACTCGGTTTGTCGGTCGTTGTAAGGTGCTCACTATTGAAAAGACATTCGCTTCTTATTCTCAAGAGAATACCAACCCCACATCGGAACTTCACATCAGAGTTCCTCTATAGTGTAGTACATAAAACCTCGATTTTTTCGTTCGTTCTTTCTGCTACGTATCTTATCTCTCACTGGTTAAGGTGTTGCCCATCGTAAACTGTCAGTGGACCGTACACGTGTGCATTTACCTCGCAGAATCTGATCCAAAATAGCGCTTTGATATAATCGAAAATGTCTTACGATCTCAGTCGTACACCTGGTCGCACAATATAATCCACAAATCCCTTTCTACGGTACGTTCCTATATAGAACCTGCAGAATCCTTCTTTCCTTTTTATTTCTTGTAGATCGGTAACCTTAAAGGACTTGGCCTGACAACACGCAGAGTAATCGCACCCTATCCAATGCTAGGAGACATTCTGCTTGACCGTCCATACTAAACCATGGAAGAAAATAGTAACATTGCCGAGCGTCGAACTTTACCCTATATATGAGTAAAATTCAAGGAGACTACAGTTAATATGGGCATCTTTTATTAGTTAGGTTGCATTTAATTCTGTTTTATAATTTTTGTATATAATAATTTAGTTTTATCTGTTAGCCCGAAAGAGTTAACGTACTGACTGCGTTCATTGAGATTGTGTCAAGTCGAGGAACAATAAAGTCATATTCAATGACATATGGACAGCCAAAGATAGGTCTTCCTTGACCTCTGTCTCGTTCAGGCCGACACAGTTCAGTACTTTTTCCTGTAGTTATTTCTTTTAAATTGTGCCCTTTGGTACAGTCGCCCATTTTTTGTTTCTGCCTCCTTTATAGCATCTAATTATGACGTTGTAGAGTTAGTAAAATTAACTTCGCGACCTTTAGGTATGTTCAGTGTCTGTGGGTAGAAGCTGCAGTAAAATCGACATTAGGCGTCCCGCTAGATACATTTTTTAAAAGCAGAATTATATTGGTGTCTCTAAGTGTGCAAATTTCATGATCCTTTACGAGCTCAAATATAAGACGAAGTGCTATAGTGTATATGATGGTTTCTCTTCCGTAAAGCAAAACTCCATCATCGATCGTCATACATCGAGAGCACTGATATTTGTCATATTCAAGATAAGTATTGTCTGTGAACGACCTAAATGTTTCACATGTACAAATCATTTTCGTTCGTCGGCCAGAAGCATTTTCAGACTTTTTTAACATCAACTCTATATATATATATATATATATATATATATATATATATATATATATAGCCTATAATTAACTGCCACAAACAGCAGCGTAGTGTTATCATATACTTAACAGTCTAGCGACAAAACACGATCCGCATAGAAGTCCATCGAGAGTAATAGATACATATACAAAACAAATCTATTGAAGGATCATCGGATGTAATCGCACTCAATCGCTCAGGCAGGCTGTTGATCATAAGGCGACAAGCATTGCGTATCCAGAGATCATTTTTTTTGCGCGTTTATCTAGACAAGGCTAAGGTCTTCTCAACGACAGCAGAAGCTTGGGAAGAATTAGGCAACTCTTCGTTGTGGTTTAAAATCCGAGAAACTGATTACACTAGTAGGCTAATGGTGGTTTCGAGCTAGATAGAAGTATATTGTCCACAGAATAGATAGCCTAGAAGTATCTCGCTGCTTAACAAGTAGCGTGTTCTAATAATGGAAGCTGTTTGATAATAAAGTTTTTAATTTTTACTACTTGTATATATTTTATCCGTAAAAACTACTAAACAGCAAGAACATTTACATGTGTTTCATTGATAACTATATGTATGAACGCTGTTTCTCATTATCAGAAGGCTACTTACATTTTTAGATGAATCTAGCGTCTTTCGGTATCAGCAAACCTCCTCAAATGTTATCTTCGTCATCATAGGGAACAGACGTTTGCTTAAGAGTACATAGCTTGGCATGTCTATGACCCCTTTTCGCAGTAACACCCATCATTCGTTACAGACACAGCCAGAGGCGCTAGATGTTTTACTTAAGCAGCCTTCACTCGCGTTACGATTAATCCACGACTCTAGAGGAATCGCACAAATTCAGCCCTAACTAATAATATTATCTTTAATGAGAACGATTTCACTTCTGGCGTCACGTTTGAATCAGGTCTCCAATTATACAGTAGGAACATATGGAATAATCTTTTTTTTAGCTAGTAATAGCGGCCTCGTTCGGTACGCTGCTGGTGACAGTGATCCTCGTCATGCAAACACTGCCTGAGCTTCGATTTTGTCATATACGAGTATCCGTGGCATGCAGATCTTTGTGGAGCTTGCGCGCGTATACTGTTAGCCGTATTTGAGCTATAAGTAATACCGTTATGAAGACCTACGAATACATTCAACGAAGATCGCACGTTGCGGCTATTTCCGTTATGGGTGAAGTCGTCTTCCTGAAGTAGCAAGCACGTAACACGCACAGATATTATAGGTGGGAATAACCATCACACACACCTAACTGACCGAATAATTGTCGAAGCACGTAATGTAATCATCGAGAACTTTGTTTACAACTACCATCATCTGCTAACTTCAGTTCACCGCTAATGAACCCAAACGTCCATCAAACAGCACCGCACCGCACTCAAGTGAGTGCGTAGATTAAGATAGAAGTGGAAAAGATCTCGAGGAGATCGCCGTTCCGTGAAACAGATACGCTAAACCAGCTTGACAGACAATTTCGCCACTACTACTAGTGGTAGCCGATTATGTCGAATTTCAATTTGTGGTGACTCTGAAGCTTCAGGACGCGCCGAAAATCATTTCTTTCTTTAGCACTGCCGAGCTTCCACTGTGGCTATACCATACTGATATAATCACAAAGATTGTTGCAATTCCCTACGGGTCTGACCTTTTTACCAATTAACCCTCGCATTATTAGAAAGGAAAACAATAACAAAGCTTTTGTTTTAAGCTTGTCTTCGCTGCCAGCACCACTGAACTCTATTGTATTCTCAATAGGAGGCTGATGGCGATCGACTTTGATTGATTTGGTGATCTGTGACGGCGTCGAGCATCAGTTGTTTTGAATGGGTCAAGTTCGTTGCGCGCGAACCCGCGCTTGAGCGTTATTTTCCGACAAGTCGTTACAACATAATAGTCTTCTACGTTGGCACTGTTATTGCCGCGAGTTGTGTTAGTAACAGTTGTTGACGTTGGTGAGGCCGTAATGCCGGTAGAAGGTAGAGCCCCGTCACGCTATACCGGCGATGCTTGTGGCCGACCCCGGCTCTGCCACTGCACACGCTGCGGCCGCAGGGCCCTCGCCTCGGAGAGGGCTTGAACAGCCAGAAGGGAAAGGGAATAAGGACCACCCGTTACGGCGACTGGTCCTTTCAATCGGCAGGAGCCGATTGTTGGTTGCTGTTGCTACTACTGCCTGTTGCTCGATGCCACCGCCTGCATCTTTGTATTTTGTGACGACAACGACGACGACAACGCGTAATGTTTTTCGTTAATTCAATCGAATATCTACACAAGCAACAGAAAGCCTTCTCTATGCCACATCGAACTTTCCAATGGCGTCGGCCAGCTTCTAGCGTTGCCAAACCCAATAGGGCGACAGCGGTGGCGTGATTCCGCTTGGGTCGGCTAGTAGCCTTTCCCGGATCCACGCGGTTCGCACTCGACCGGGCTGGCCAGCGTGAAGGCCACACCGTGCAAAGGCGCACTTGTTGCGCCTTGGAGTTTGCTGGCCATACGGACTTTCGAAGCGTCAAATTATGTTAAACGCGCGTTTATGCGTTTGCAGTAAGCTTTTCCCTTTCTACGCAAAATGATTCAACTCACACGCACGGGCGCAGCTAATCCGTTACGTTCTAGCTGAGAGATTAACTTAAGGCAGCTGTCAGTCAAACACCGGCAGGCTGGGGCTAGTATAACACTATTACTGTTATGTTTATTTAATTGAAGGAAAGTTAAGAGATAAGTTGTACCCGGCGGCTATTTAATGTCTATAATAACCCAGACCAGACTCTATGAAGGAGATCGCGCTGTCTAGACGTTTACCTTTGCTTCTGACGATGGTACCATTATCCGTATACTTATCAGTGAATGTTGAGTTGAAGGTCGATTTGACGAGAATGGTACGTTTATAATTACTGCTTACGAAATGACAGTTTTGATCTTAAAATAGGAGCGATATTAAAGATAGTGCCTGTTGAATTATATTACGTGACATATTGGATCACTCATAAAAAGCGTTTATTTCACTTATGATTTATATCTGGTGCGTCGTAACTTTCTGAAGCAAAAAACTTCAGTAGAACTACAAACTTAAACTAGATGTTATATAGATCAGAGATGTGAATACAATTAAACTGCCAGGTAGCAGGTTTTTGTGCGAGGTGCCTATGTGTAAAGGTTCCCATCAGCGTGGATGACAAAACTGATAATAGGCAAGCTCTGACAGCTGCCAGCGAGCAATATACGGTACTGACTGGCATGAGTAGAATTTGTCTATATGGACCGTTAAAGGATATCCTTAAATCAATCTATACTGTTACTATACGCTGGCAGGCTATAGTATGATGTTATTTGTTCACTACTAATGGCAGTTCGTATACACCGTACGTATATCAAAAGCATCATTAATTGCATAATAAAACGATTTCATTTTAGCCAGATCTTCGGCGAGGTGCATAGCGGTTCTTCCGTCAGCCGTAACCACGAAGTCAAGCTATATCCCTGTACATGGCCGCCTTGTGAACTCTCCTTTCTTTTGACGGTAGCGGTTATTGCATCTGCTGTTTGCATTGCCCGCGCAGAGACTTCATTGCATTCTGTCGCTCCGAGAGGGTGACGCGTTTTTGCACTATATCGAATTTTCGTGTACGGTGAGCGAAGTACTTAGAAAACTCGCGATAAAACTGAGCGAAGCAAGCGTACATTTTGAACGGTACTCAAGGAAGACAATCTATATCGGGGAGCTTCAATCGATTTTGGATTTCATTTGTCAGCAGAAAACATCGTTGTACTGGAGCCTTCAAAATCGTAGTTCTTCTATGGGCAGCAAAAATCAGACGCAGCAAAATAATAGATCGCTTCTCTTAGTTTCTTATATCTATTCACGAGCTTGATTCAGACGGGATACTCTATGAATTTAATGGGATACATTTTATTTTATCGGACAATACTGGCGACGCGATACAGGAGCCTCGTAATAGGAATATATAATGTTAATAATCGAGATATATATATATATATATATCTAGCAAACAATAACTTTACGTACTGCTAATGGTCCAGTTAGGCAGGTTCATGGACTCTTCACGTTTTTTTTCCGAGTTGACTCAACGCAGTCCACTTTAAAAATGATTACTACATAATATATAACAAAGTAGCTGAGCTTTTTTGCATTAGTAATCCTGTACTGCTCTGCTTAGTACTTACGTGGAGTCTGATTCACATCACTAAATGAACATTGACTCGTTCCTCACAGAGATGGAATGAGCTTCAAGGCGCAAATGCAATTTATAATCTAAAGATTTAAACTTACCACCTGGAAGTTGTTATGTGGCCGCGATGTAAAACTTATCATATAAATGAAAAGTGTTCGCTTTATGTGGGCTGATAAGTTGTACGTCGTGGCTCTTTTCCAGTAAGTGATGTGTGTTCGGCTTGAGTGAATAAGCTACGCAATGCAAAAGCCCTATCACGTATAGGAACTATGCGTATTATAATCCTTATCTCGTACATCGTTCCTGTTTAATAAAAACTTTAACAGGGAACTTACGGCCACGCCAGTGTGACGTCTTAGTTGAACTCGTGCTCTATATCCTATTTAGATGCCATATCTGAATGTTACGAATAGACATTTTCAAAAAAAAATGTGCGAGGACGGCAAAAATGCATACGTTTATAGTCTAGTTAATTTTACATTAACACATTAATTTGTACACTAAACCTCTAACGATTCAGTCGATGAAGTTGTTACAAAATTCAAGGGACATTTAATTCACTAACATACCACGACCATTCATCACGTCCTGCTACCCGTTTCTATCGACGGCACAGACAAAAATTCAACAAAATTACCGTAGCTTATGTGTTAATGTTTATTAGAGCTCTATGTAATAACAATGATAATAGTCAAGTATAGCCGTAGTACAAGTGGAGACAATGGAACAGGACATGTTAAAGCGCTATTGCCTTCGCAAATATCAGACGGATCTGAAACAGTGGAGTTTGTTCACAGCTACAGCAAGTAATGCTGAGAGATGCCTGTCACGGTGATCGGCTTTCAACGGTCGGGCTGTCCTTAACCAGGAAATAAGGCCTTAATATCATCAAAAAGAGTGAATACTGTGAAGGGACATGTAGCAGAACAATATTTAGATGTACCCGACTTGTCGAAGGCGGTTTTATTTCACACGGGGAGTTGGAAAGTAATGAAACAGAGAGCGCAGCTTAACCTCTACCAACGTTGAGACACACCAATTACGTATCTCTCGTACGTGATATTTAGAAAATTTCAAAATGAAGATTGTAGATTTCTTGGCTGGCCAACTTCACTCCAAAGGGTATCGCTACCCGTTGTTCTCCAATCAGATGGCTACTTCTATACAGCATAATATATTTTCCGGTGAATTGCATTGATCTCATAAGTCGCTAACCTTTCCCGTCGGATCTTGCATGGTTTCTGACAGTGCTATTTCCGGGCCTGGTGGTTTTAGAAAGAGTAGAGAAGGACACTAAGAGGTCCGGATTACGGGTCGCCTAGGAGCAAGTGATTGAAAACTTTCTATTTTTCTATTAATTAAATTGTAAAGCTGAGCGTTAAGGTAAAAGAATAATATATTATATTTATCAATTTACAGTAAATTTCGAGTCTAATATGAGCATTTTTCTTCGGTGAAGCATATATAAAGACAAAATACTATAGCTGTATAGTATATCTATATTTTAAAGTAAACGATTGCTTCATAGTAGACTTCCCAAGAGGACGACTTCGCGAGTTACGGTGAAAGTAAGTACTCCAAATTAAGATCGCTCAAAAATCAATGACTTCATAGCTTCGTTAGCTTAAAACGTTTGCTTTTAGCTACTAATTTTCTAAACGATTACCCCATATCCCTGGTGTTAAGAGGGATTTTTTGGCATTTCGTAGAATAAGCTTTGAGATATCTTCCTTATGCTTTACTATTGCGTTGTACGGCACATGACTAATTTGTAGCACATTGATGATTTACTCGTACCTTATTTCAAATGCTTTCAAATGATAACTCTTTGAGCCTGAAATAATTAGCCTATATGCTACCTTAGTTCACCGCCCTACACTTCTAATATCCTTTTCATAATTTCCATAATTTTTAAATCTCAAAGACTCCTGAAGTTTGAAAGTTGAATTCACTGAAGTTTGTCTGTTACCCGCTATATGGCAAAAGTTAGTATAAATTGATCACAGTTACAAAGTTAATGTCATCGAAAGTTTTGACATCGGCTGTTTTGATACGATCAAGCACCGTTTCGAAGTGATGTAGCAGTTTCGTACGAAATCTTCGCGGAGCAATAAATCACTAGTGAGTTATTACGGTTCGATACGATGGTACAGTTGTTGATACATCGTAGTAGGTAAGTGTTATTCTCTATGGAAGTTGTTTTTAGGCTTTGCGTTATGTAGGTTTGTGGTTTAATCTTGTTCTGATATTTGCTTGTCGTCTGCTAGTGAGTACTGTGCTAAAAACGACGCCTAACGATGCGTATTACTTTCGTACAAATAATGTAACTCGAACGGGCGACGTGGTCTGCTATATATAGATATTCTATGCTAGCTGATCCAGAAAAACAAACCGCTCATCTTTAAAGTATGCACCAAAAAAATGGGGAAATACGCCACAACAATAACACAACGTACCTACCCAAACCCTGATTTATACCAGGAAGACTGAAACGAGTTATTTCGTTTTGTTTTTATATGGTACCCATTCATGACCCGCAGCGCACTTGTAAACCATAAAGTTTTGCATCTTCATTGGGATTGCGTATCTTGCGAACCTACTACGCTTGAAACTGCTGGTAAATACTAACAACTATTAAAAACCGTTACAAAGGAATTCCCAAGACTACTATAATCAACTATCAAAGTTAAAAGTACAAAATAGTGTTATTTTATATATAAGAAAATACTTTTGGTGATCGCGGTGGGTGCTGGCCTAAAAAGCAGTGTGCCTGGCGCCTTCCGTCCCGCATTAAACGGCTGGACAGTTTCTTAGAAGATCCTGAGGGGCCAGTGAGGTTGGCATTCAACTGCTTTTTAAGCCAGCACCACAAACTCACTAGTAATAGTAGTACGGTAAAAAAAACTAATGACTTGGATCATCTTCTCTTTCTCGTTCAGCTGTTCATGCTGACGGTGTTAGCAGATGCTTCCATATAATCCACTGTGTTTCCTTCGAAAATTCAGACTTTTTTTTTTATAGAATCTGATGAAAATGGCGGTACCAGTTTTGACCTGGTCTTCGTTGTGACCTAGCAACCATCGGTAAAGATAGTTTGGACGCAATGGAAAGGTGGCAAGTTTGCCGAAAAAAAGGTCTCAAACTAGTTTTATAGAATTTAATAGATGTAAGTATGGTCATCGGTGCAACTCAAATGGACTTCACAGGTTAGGAACGAAAAAGTATGTCAAAATCAAATCTGCCACCGATCGACTTCAACATCGATACTGATACGCTATAAAGGTAGCACGGACTAGAATTGAGAAGCTCAGAGAGACCTGTGGCGATGACAAACATTGAAGCTAAGAAATTACTGATAAAGTACAGCCTAGTATCGTGAACATAAAAATATACCGAAATCATCACAGAGTGCGGTCACATAGAGAATGGTAGTAATGTAAATGTAAGCCTGCCTTCAGCCGGGCCATATTTAAACCGACTGAACTGCGTTATTTTGCTGCCGATGTAAAGCTGCCACTTACGACGAAAACCGTTGCCCCGGCCCAGCCCCAGAATACGAGGTAGATCACTAGTCGAAGAACTGTCATGGCGTAGTTGCGCAGTTAGTTGACTGCTGGATTCCCTTTATCGTAATGCTTTTCAAATACGATTAGTTATCTACTCTGATAACGGCGAACGGTCGCCGTTTTGCAGTTAAAGGCAATATCTTGACTTAAACCTACTGAAATAGCAGGCTAGCCTAAACAGAGGTTTATCCAAGTTGGTAAATGTGATCTGCTGTCTAACCCGTATGTTGCGATCAACCTCGCTTTCGTATCATCGACCGTGTCCTAAAGTGGCAGTTCCTAAAAAGATCTAATTATGTTTGCCATTTATACAACCAATTAGGACAACGTTCTAGAAATTCACTTCACCCGCGTTGGAGCACGAAGTTGTGTCTATTGCCAGACATGCGATCTAGAAAGTTGCTAAATAAGTTTTCAAATATAATTGTAGCCCAATATTAATATCCGTGATTTAAGTGTAAAAAGTGGATCTGACTAGCAAAATTACTGCCGGAAAATAATATTAATGCTACGGCCATTTCAGAGATATCTCCACAAGATTTTTTATAACGAGCTCCGACACACTACGATAAATCGGTCCATTCGAGGCGGCGGCGCAACGTTTCTATACGTCCACGAATCTTTTGACGTTGAACCTGCTGAATCCTTTTTGTAACCTAATGAGTATCGATGCATTACATAGAGACGACGATAACGAGTAGATTGGGAATGTCTAAGGTTATAACTAAGGCATAAGATTTATCTACGGTTGTCTTTGTCGGACAATATACATGATGTACATCAACTTGTTTAAGGTACTCTATTTAATATCGACGATACTGTTTGTCTGGCAAAAAATTATTTTCATTGCAAATGGCATGTTCCTGGAAGTTTTCAGCGGAGATCGGTCCGCGATCGAATCAATCGACAACGTAAAAATACATCGTACAAGGAATAACATTGAAAAATTATGGATCAGATGTCGGCCGTAAACGATGCAGGTGTTCTTCACTGACGTGGCATCCTATCAACAGCGGTCGTATTCAAAGTACATGACTTTGTGTCGTTTTGTCATCTATCTCATAAATTCATGTACAGAAATTCAGCTACGTTTCTCACCGTTTGACACTCTTCCCAAAATGTCCTCTGGCCTTACATTCGAATAACCAATTGCATCACTTGGCACGTCTATGAAGATCGATTATGCTGACGTATTGCTCGAAAACCTTTCCAGTAAACAATGCGTGCAATCACCCATCCGCTGACAAACATATCTTTGAGTGATTTTTATATATAAGCTTGTCATACTCTCATTTCCCAGCATTGCTCAAGACTTCGAGTGTTATAGTTTTATGCACAGGTAAACCTAACCGTGATAAGTCAACGGACTACGAAATGTGGCTAAAAAAATCACCTGGTTTTTTTACCAAGCTCTCTAAAAGGTGTGCTCGGATCTTATTTATTTGAAATAAAAGCTTTGGCTAACATGCAAGACCTGACTCTTTATAACATCTATAACTACATTATCCGCTCCTGAAGCCTCGACGATGCGGCAAAGGCACTTTACCCTATCTCTTCTGATGTCGTTTTAGGAGAAAAATCCCACTACGATTTTTTGCCTGTCATTTGCGACTGGCCGAATTTTTATTTGACCAACCGTTTCTTAACGATAAGCATCGATAATGTGCTCTCTAGTGACCATTCAGTCACACGTGGAGTTTCTCAAGCTTCAATTCTTGCCCCATTTTTGCCTTCCCAATATCACCCAGAAATAACAGAAGGACTAACACAACGTCGAGTCGATATTTTATCTAGAAATAATGAGTGACGAATGACAAACTGAGGACGATCTAAAAGCTTGAAAAAAGGCTATTCTGGTACTACTCTCCAAAGCCACGGAAAAACAGAACAACCCCCTGTGGATATAGGTCAACTTGTTTATTGCATTCAATGAATAAACTTGTGGAAAAGATCATGGTAAACAGACCTCTCCAGCTGAACGCAAAATATAAACACTTATTTCCAAATACCAGTTAGATTTAATAAAAGGTCATCCGTGATTGACGTCGTCTAAAGATACGTCTGGCAAAGGGAGAAATAGGGAAGCGCACATAGCAAGGATAAATATGCAGAGTAATAGCCCTCGATATTAATAATGCCTTCTTCATGCCCTACCAGTGTATCCTAGATAAATTACAAGATAAAAAGATTTTGCTCCACCTTCGATGGGTCTTTTGCAGCGATTTGAAAATCTATCTGTCAGTAGATTTTTGGTGCATCGTAGTACCACACACCAGATGAGTATGGATCCTACTGTGAACACGTCGAACACCATTATATCTTAAATCAAAAATACCTAGGTGAGGTACATATATCATGGCCTTTACGAAGGGTTCGGCAGCGCTGGCCATAGCTTTATTCGGGATTCAGCCGCTGCTGAATCCCGAATAAAAACTGATGATTTTATAGACATAGTCATAGACTGGATCAAGGACCATGAACTCAAACTGGTCCGTGGAATAATCGAATTTATCTTGCTAAATAGCGGAAAAAAGCGCGAAAACATCAAAGCGAACGCACAAATGGCCGTACGGGTCTGCCTTGAAAGAAATTAAAATACTTGGCGGTTATCACCGGCGTAATATTATCGCGTCCACAATTTTCCGTAGTTCTGCCAATAACACATGCCTTTGATACAGAAGCTAGAGGGGCACTAAGCTCAGTTGCAGATTCTATCGCCCGGTACGCCCGTGTATGGAGTACCGCTATACAAAAAGGCCCGGCAATTTCAAACGCAAAAAGCACCAGAAACAAATTACACTACGAGTTAAAGCATTCAGAACTATTTCCTACGAAACAGCATGAATTACCCCGAGGTAAATCCTCTGGCAACCGGAGACAGAAAAACCGTCGAAAAGATACAAGAGCAAAAAAAAAGCGAAAGTCTTTTTTTAGCGCTTAGCTACCTTAATCAAACAGCAAGCCGCGTGACCTAACTCTCAAACCGCTCCAAGTCGAATGATTAAAGATATGGTTCTTTTCATGAAGAGAATCATGAAGGAATATGTGACCCGAACAATACAAATTGACGAGCTGCTGGAGGTGCAGCTTAGAAGCCCGGCAAACGACCATTAAATTTAGCAAAGCTACTCAAACTGGACAGGCCGAAGTTCGGTTTAACCCATTTGTAGTCTTTTTACCCGTATTTATTTAAGGATAAGGAAAAAATACACTGAAATTGGGCCGGCGTATACCAAAGACTTTGCTGATTACTGACTCAACATATACAGCCTGATTGGGCAAACGGCTTTAGTCTGTTGTGTTTGTCGATGCGAAGAACCTTAATAGCAGCATGGAGGAGTTCCACACGTTCCGATCATGTTGAATCGAAAGCGTATAGAACGATAAACTATTATACTACTAACTAGTTCCATTAAAAAATAACTACTACCTTAAATCGGGTATCTTAAAAACGGATTACGCCTCATCCGACGTCGTTCCTATAAGACAGATTTGCACGTGGTATTCTAGTGCAGAAAATTATAACTTTAACAAACTAGCTCACGTGACAGTTACAATATATCTAGCTAACATTTTGTAAACGGGATGTGTTTTCGTTCAGATTTCTCAATGATCCATCAACACAGCGAACGAGTTATTCAACCTCTGCGAGACAGTAACTTAATTCAGCTTTTCAACAGGATATTCTTGCTAGTTATTTCTTCAAATTACGCCGAAAATGCACTGTTGTGCTATCTAGTCTTTGAGCCATAGGTCACCCCAACACGTACCTCTGTACCTTTACCAGCACTTTCTTGAACCTATAATCATGTACGTTATTGTGGTTTGGGGTAAGGCTATTTCTCAGCATTTACATATGGTATCAAAGGCTCAGCGTGAAGTAATTATGACTACTTGTGGATTAACATCAAGTTACTTCAGTGAGCATCATATATTCACGATTTCGTCCTTATAAAGACGAGAAAAGGATAAAAGTAATTACCGTATTTCATTTTTATGCAATCTATTTACATGATAGTCTCTACATAGTAAAGCTATTCCGTCAAAAGGCTTCCGTACAAGAGAAAGTAAAGCTAAACATATGTTTCTGCATTGCACAGAATTAACTTTTTTGGCTTTCAGACGACCAGATTGATTTTAATTTAATTCTTATCTGTCTTACACCTGCTTAAATCTGTTACCTATCGTTTTTCTTTCAGGTTTTACAGAGATCCTATTTAACTTCGTATAGATAAAAAAGTTATTAACAAAAACAGCGAGAATGGTAACAAGGTATAAATAGTTCACAGCCCTTTTTTAAACCTCGATCATCCATTATTGTGAAATTTTTATTTTTTTTTATTTCTAGATAACCCGGACAAATTTCTTTTGATAAACCTAATTTTTTTTTGGGAAGTGATTCCTTTAGATCGTAGGAGAACACGTTCATGTTTTCTTGTGCTCGCCTCCAATTTCATGTCAGGTCGTCATGGGCTGAGCGCGTTACCCGAAAGCGTGCGTCACTTGAAAAGCCGTTTTCCTGCAATATGGCAAGCCGCAGATCCGGATTCTCTTTATTTCTAACTGAATTAATTAAAATACGTTGCTCGATAGATCACTTAAAATCTTTTCAGAAATGAAGCACGATGGTACGAGTATGCTAGGGATAAGAAGGAAATTGCCAAGTTGGTAATATCTAATTCAAACAACCTCTAATGTTCTATTATTGCTTATTCCCATTAAATAACTGGTATTCCAACGCTGCATATTGCCAAATGAATTTATTTAGCTTGATTTTTAAGCTGTCCACTTTGTCGCAATCCCCTAGGACAAAATGTATATTTTAATGCATCTACAAATTTGACTTGTAAGAGCCAACGCCATGTGATAGAATGACTTTACAATGCCATAGGTGGCCTGAAGGTTCAGCTACAAGTTAAGCAGTTCCCGAGGAATTCGAAAAATTGTCGACCTTGACCCCGCTCTTTTACGTTCCAAGTCTGTTGTGTGACGCAAGGGTCAATGAACGCGTCCGTCACGAACCAGACTACATCTTCTTGCCTACTAGGTGTTTTGACCGAGACCTCATAACGAATTCCTCAAGCCATCAACATAGGTATGTTTGAAGCTCTTTACGCTTCATATCCGTTGTGTCCAGAAGCCAAGAAGTAGCCCACTTCAAACTACTAGGATTTATCAAGCATTGCGCACGGTAATGTAGTATTAATACCGTTCCTTAGTTATCGGTTATCAATTACGTTATACGAGACTATCGTGCGGTCGGTTGATCTCAGCTTCTTCGAACTGATGAAGCTTTTGAAAAAATTTGAATAAACTTTATTGAATTTCGAACCTACGTCCAGACTTACGTCATCAAGAGGGCGAGCTATTCTCACGTTTTGATAGAGAGCATGCCTTTCCCGAAGCAGACATTCGAATACGCAATTTGCCTTTGTTTATTAATCGTTTTCTTGTGAAGGTTTGTTCATTATAGCATTATAGCCTAATAAATATGCGCCCCTCAGGCGGTCGGACCGCATGAATAGAGCGGAAATACGTATTCATTAAACTTGCACGCTCGTATAGTTTCCAACTGTTCTGCTATATAAGATATTCTAATCGTTGTGCGATAACTGCCGCTGTTAAATCGTCGCGCAGAAGCGCCTTGTCATCGAAGACCCCCACGTTCAGTGGTTTATCATTACGGCTCTTACTTCACAAATTCCTATTCTGTGCATATCTGAAGTAATGCTTGCATAAATTCAGTACTGAAATGAGCAGCAGTATGGGTAGTTGAATAAGCGACATGTCATCATCGGCTTGCTTTGTCATCAGAGCTGTGTTACGTGTTCCATGGACACACTTGAAGCCACAATGAGGCACACACCTCAGTTATCTACGGCCATGGCTTCGTCTAACAGGGAAAGATAAGGTACATTTGGTTGAACATACTTTTGGGACTTTTTATGTTCTTAATTTAAGAATTAACAGCATTGAAAGTACCTATCTGCAACGTATGTCTACTACCTGTGTATGTATATGACGGGGAAAAGGACCTATTCACGATCTTAGCGCTTTAAAAAACTAGAATCGATGACCCCAAAACGACACCTACAGGTCCGAATCAAACCATTTGTATAGCCTAAAGTAAAGACGATACGTCTAGATCAGCAGTTGTAACACCTGTGGCCGTCGCAAGCGAGACCTACAAACCGTTAATCATGTTAACGTCAGACGAAAATTCAATTTGAGTGCATTTACTTCTCGAGCTTCAATCTCCGGGATGTGAAGCCCAGCTGTTTAGCGAAGATATTCAATCGTGGCAATCAGCTGACTTTTCTAGCTTCCGTTAAATAAATAATACGAACGCTAATGGAATCCCTGCAGTAAACGCTTGAAGAGTTCATTTCGATTTATAGATAAGTTGACGTTATTTTTAATCACCGGTCACCGATATTGTGCGGAACAATGCGAACTTATAACGAGTTAAAATGAATCGTTTTTAAATTAAAAAAAGAACGCCTGTAGACCTATATGCTTAGCCTAATGTTTCTACTGATAGTACGGTAAAAAGGGTACAAGCACCAATGAGAAAGTAGTAAGTTTCACTTTAAATTGGTGTGTTTTTGTTTATAGCTGATGCTTGAAACAGGTCAGGTTGTATTCGCAGAACAGATCCTAATTGTACCTTTTATTCATCGAAACGGCCAGAACTGTGAATAGTAATGAATAAATAATTTAATCCGAAACAAAGTTTTGTAAAAAAATACCAACAGCTTGAACAAGCACGCTCGCCCAATTTTGCCTTACTGAAAAGTAGTATTTTGTTAAGGCAGAAGAAGAAGATATGACAATGAAAATAACCTTTAGAGAGACCTAGAAAGATTCCATATTGCTTGTCTGCTTTCTGTCTTGCCCGATCTTCGCACCTAGCAACTATTTTATTTATGTTATATTACATATTTATGTTACTGACACAGAGCTTATGGCATTGAAAGGCGAGAGTCCGTCTGTTAGGCCCGTGTAGGCGGACTGGGCCTTAATAAGGGCAAGCCAACATGAGTACAAATGGCTCTAAACGGCACGTAATATATGATCATATAGAATTATCGTATAGAACTGACCATTCAACATCTTTACATCTCAAACAATCAGCCTATCTTGCAGCAGTCATTCACGGACTTACTCGAAAATCGCGACCTCTGTTTCAATCAATTGAACTTCTATTGATTTAGACTAGCTTTGCTTGAATAAATGAGTGCATATTTTTTGTGGTAGTTTTAAGATCACTCTTCTTCCATCTTGAAAATTGCTAACATCATGGGAGCTAGCAAAAAAAAAAAAATAATCCAGCAAATGTAACAAATCCATCGTCAAATGAGGTTCGCCCGCGTGGATGAGATATGGTTACTCAATTCATGTAAATACTAATAATTGTAAAGAAGACTAAACGAAATTGATCCCGCACGCAAGGTTATCGTGCAGGAAGGATAGCGCTGATCCAAACGTTTTGAGCACCGCGTTAGGTAACTTTGTTTTTTGCAAATCAATTTCGAAATAGAACTTTCCACTTTGCAGATGTTTCTATTGGCGCTTCGGCGTCCTTCCGTCTCTGTATCGGAGAAAAATAATAGATGCATTGCACTCTTGTTCTAGTATCTACGAAGAATTTTCTGAATACAAAACTGTAGTTTTACATCCATATACTAAATTCAGACGACAAATTCACTGACCATTACTAGCGGGTATTGTTAATGTGCCACAAACCTCAACGGAAAAAATGTAAGCAAATTCAACTTCGCTTGTATCAGATCCAGTAGACACGCCTTATGTAATATATTAGACCCTCGAATTTTTATTTATTGCCGAACTCCCATTTACAGTACGCTTGTTAAAGACCTAGCTGATGACCCGATTTTGGGCCGCTGAAGTAGTCATGTTCGAGCGGAAAAGATATCAATTAGCTGGATGCTCAGATCAGAAAGACCCTTGTACGAACGAAACGTGCTCATTTAACTTACATGCTTTATAGAGGAGCAAGTTTCTCCAGTTAAGAATTTAATCCCCGTTTTAAAAGCGGCAATTTGACAAGAGTCGCCTTAAGGTTGTAGTCTAAACTGTACTGTTAGGTTTACGCCATTTTTTTTACTAAATTTATTGTAGCCCATAATAATCATCTCTAAGAATCAACAGCGATGCCTCAAACATGTTTAAGTACACATCGGGTAGCCTATGGATTGGCAATGTATTTTACGTGTCAAGGAAACCACCATTCAACAAAAACTCATTCGATCTCGCATGTATAGAAAAAATTTCAGCACGCTAAAGCCCTACATGTCTTCTACGGATTTAGGCGTACTTAGAAAAATGATGTCAGACTAGTAGTTTTTTGGACGACATGATTTGTATTCAGTAGTGGATGAATGTTCTCATCCTGAATTTGAGTAATTCGGTATAACTTGATGCATCCTCAGTTTTTTTGGACAAGTTGAAACGCCACCTATTAACATCCCTGATCTAGCCCCAAGCAATTTATCTATGACATATATAGCTAAAACCAAGTTGCGGTCCAAACCATATTAAGCTAAATTGTCAAATATCTTTCGGTATAACATAATAAGTGATCAGCGCGCCGTCCGAAAGTTATACCAACCCAATCAAAGTTCAGCAACTAATTTGCTAATTTAGTTTTACCTTTATTAGACTGTTATTAAATTGTTTGTTTTCATCTAGAATGCTGAACGGTAGTAAATAGACCAGCCATTGTTTCTTAAATCGAGAACTACTCGCTGTTAGTACTTCCATGTGCAACACAAATGTAAAAACTCTTGTAAGAAATCACAAAGCTCGAACGTTTATTAGATGTCCATCAAGCATTAGGAATTGTCAGCTGTTCACCATTTGAAGTATGGTCTGATTATCCAGTCTCACTAATTGGTCCTGGTCAAGCCGTTTTCACTGACGAATCAACTTAATCTCAGGCCAACGATTCCAACGTTTCAAAGCAGAAAATACAGAAGTTCTGAGATTCGCTGAACATCTCAGGAGCGACTTAGGCTAATCTCGAAATATAGCGGCAGACCAATACCATGTACAGGTTGCGTTTCCGCTAATGACTTTAACTGCATAGCGAGTGTAAACTTTACCTTAACAGCACAGACGTTATGTGATTTTCGATCTGCGTCCCCAGAATCTGATGGTTTTACGAGGTATCGATCCAAGATTGAACTAACCGAATGGCCTGTAGACGGGAAGATCGTCACTTTAGGTAATATACTTTTCTAACCTAAATGCTATTGAATGTTCGTTAACATGAGTCGGTCTTGAGCTGTGGTAAAAAGGGATGAACCCATGTTATGGATCCATATTTCCACGCTTCAAGGTATTCCAGTTCAGCCAATTTCACTTGGCTTGAAAAATAAGGCTTGGCCAAGTTCATGCTTTTCCCACAACATGCGTTACTACGATTTCAATATTCATATATATATTTCACAAATGATCTGAATGAGTGAAATACTAGGTAGATGCAGAAGCAGTGTTTGTTTCGGTTTTCTATAAACTGGCTTTTCTAATTTTTGCTGATCGTAGTTATATCAAAATAGTAGTTTTTTTTTCTGCGAGGCCACTTTAGGTGAACTTGTCATCTAAAAGTGGCTCAACTTTTCAAATCTGACGCGCTGTCGCGGACCATTTCAAGTCACTCTCGAAGTCAGTAATTGTTAGATAAACTTAATTCTCCCAGCTGAAGCGTCTTCAACATAGCGGAAAAAATAGGGCCAGGGCTACTTTGGCACATTTTCGACATTGAAGAAGATGTGGAATATAGTTGTCCTGTTTTCCTAGCCGATAGAACCATCCTTGACGAATGAAGCAAGGTTGAACCTTGTCCATTTGGACGAAACGACATAATTCAGTGCAATGAAAAGGTCCGCCAAAAATATATAACAACTGGTGAGCAGATTAGAAAAACGAGGCAATAAGCAAAAGCCAACTTGATATCGCATGCATTAATCTATATAACGTTGCCGTGTTTCAATTTATCGCGAAATGTGCTTTATACAGCCAGTAGCAAAAGGCAAAATGAAGTAAGCAAAAGCTCCTATATTGAACTATTTTTGTTTTTTGTCGGGTATATTATACCATCACTAACACAACATCGTTTTGAATTTAAAAGTAAACATTTAATTTCTATCCCAAATAGATAAATCAATAAGCAACCACTTAGTGTTTGCGATTTGAGTGAAAGTAACGCTCCATCATCACGATAAGGCATATCGGGGCAAAACAACAAAATCAACGGTATCAATACTCAGACGCATTTATATAATCAGTATGCAACAGGACACAGACTCAATGTGGTTGGTTGTTAGCTTAGCGATGTCAGTAAAACGAAAAATGGAAAAGTCAATCTTGTAATTGTGTAATTGCTAGTCTTCACATGTATGCTTCAGTAAGATCTCTTATAATTAAAAAAACGTAATATCGGTAAAGTCGTAATACGAGTATATATCGGTAGAATGCTAGAATTCAACTGTGTATTTTTATGTACTATGTCAAACTGTTTCGCATAACTTTAACCGTTAAGCGTTACTTACAAACGGCTGGCTGCTGAAAGAACATGTGTCTACACTTATGCTATCCGTTACGTCTTGTCCTAGCAGCTAATCTACCATTCGATAAAATCCCTACCATATACCGTGTCACACAAATAAAAAAAATGTAGAAAGGAAGAAGATATGTATAGAAAAAATTGCTTGTAGGCTAAAAAATAGAAAAAAAAAAAAAAAAACGTCTATAGATTAATATAAACCGAGGAAGAATTAAAATTTTGTCAACAAGGATTGAGAAATTGTTATGCACATCCTTTTTTTTTTTTTTTTGAAATTTCCATGATAGAGACGAGGTCGGCTCTTCGAAAAAAGCGATGTTCTCTATATGTTATGGAGCGAACATATTGCTACATGCGGTGGTTAATTTCAGGGAACAATTTCAAATCTACGGTAAATACCATGTCTTTGTATTGCCTATCTAATTAATTTTCGGAGAAGCCAAACGCTAACACGCCGTTTTGAAAAATAGACTCAAATTTACCTTGAGATAGAGGAATAATTTCGAAAGGGTAATGGGTCAACAGTAGCATAACGGAAGCATGGAAAACGGACGCAGGCGTACGGAATACCTGTTAGAAAATACTAGAACAGCAAAGACAGAGTTGTCAAGAATCTGAACCGGGATAATTGAGTCACAGAAGCAAATTCACGCCATAGCTCGAATAATGCGGTGGGCTTATAGTTTCTTCAACTCGACTTTGGACTACCGAACTCGAGGTCAGATCGAACAGATCTCAATTGAATTTAGGTTAAATTGGAAAAATCCACAGGATAACGTTGGTAAGCGTCCGATATGAATACTTAACAAAGACCATATGCAAATACGGGATAAGTGACGCTATGAAACAGTGTGTTTAGCCTTTTGTTCATCCCGGAGCCGTAGATAAATTTTCTACGTGTGCGGCACTGCTCCTTAACAAACGGACTGGGTGGCGTCGGCCACTTTTTCTAGATAATCATTATTAAACAAAAAGCTTTATGAAGAACGCATAATCGATAATTTTAGAATCAAGGACGATTACATTGTAATTGCTAATGGCATAGCAGTGGGTGCATACTTGCAGATTAAACATAATAATGAGAGGTACTTGTTTGAATTGCGGTCAAGTCTCGTTTTGTCTGTGAAGAGGTGACATTTTGAAGTTATTCGCCCTAAACAGTTGATTGAGTATGATTAGTTGAAGTTCAGCATGGAGTAAGTACTGCATTACTTAATCGAAGCTTAAGAATCACTAAATGAGCCATTAAATTCAGATTGCCAAAGCAGACCCAAAAGAGCATTTACAGATCACCAATGTACAACAGACGCGACAACACAGTTCACGGAGAATAAATCGTAGCGAGCCGAAAAATATAGTAATCAATCTCTGAGGCTTCTGCGAGCTGTTTTATAAGAGAACAACATAATTATGAAAAAAAAATAGCGCGCTTCACACCTTTCAGCTTTGATGCCAACTAATGGACCTACACATAGACAATTTAAATCTTCTCTTTCCTGAATTAGCTGCCTGGTAGAAACGGTGCTTTAGCCTTAGATTGCAGGCCCTTCGTAACAGGATATAAGTTACTAACGGTTTAAACGAAAAGCGTACCCTGGACCTCGGTCGCACGAGCGTTCTAACAAAATGGTGAGCTTTATCGCAAAATACCATTACGTCATATTAGTTAAAGCCAAATCACGTGTATAATAGCTCTCCATAACTACAGTACAATCACAGTAGCCATGCTTTTCGTTCGTTGTCCTATTTGATAAGAATCCTTTTGGTTCGAAAAAGCTGCACAGGGCAATCCATAACATTATGACTTTGCTCCGGTCTGAAAATTTGAAAACTTTGAAAAGTTTCATGTATTCTCTTTGAACCTATTCAATTTTAGCTACGCGAGGAGTAAATGCCTGGGTATCGCTCGTGCTCATTTCCGATAATATTTATAAGCAGACGACTCTCAAAGACTTCTTGGTCTACACATTAGTATGGTTTCCACGCATACAGTTGACTTCTTGACAGCTCTTTAAGCCGAAGGTTAAAGCTTTAATGGTCTATTTTTTCACTATAAAGGGTCCACCTCTATTGTTAAGTTTAGATCGGAAGTTTAAGCTATATACTGTCTTTTGTAGACGCATGTTAAAAAATACTCGGTGCGAAGTAATGATTGCAGCGATAATCAAATGGAATTGGATGACGTATTGCTATATCATAATGAACTCCGAACGGGTATCTGAAATGTAATACATCTTATTGAACCTATGTAGGCCGATTCCTCAGGCGCATTTCGTTTTGGTTTGAGGAAGCAGTGACCTGTTGTCAATGTCTGAGTTAAACTTACATTTAGCACGACCTTGCCTTTGCATTGTAAGTGTTATCAGAGTAAATAATAGAGGGCCACTATTTAAAACTAGCCAATTCATCGACTAAGCTCGTGCATACACCTCAGTATTAAGTACTTTTTATTATTATCAGATGCGTAAATGGATTGACTGCTGGGAAGCGATCGGAAAGATGCGTTCATTTACGTACAGTCTCCTTTTGCAAAAAGAAAACACTACGTCAAATTACCTACATGTTAAGAAAAAGCAAAAGAATTTTAGATAGCGCCGACGGAGTAAGTGGATTAGGCTAACAATGTACAAATAAAGGAGGGATATAAGTGAGTCATTAAAAATCAAAACAAGTAAAAAAAAAATAAAAAATAAGGTGTGACACAATTAGGACAGGAATTATGCCTAATTTTTAGATGGAGTACTTAGCTCGCGGATGGGTACAATTATATGTCGATAGGCGACACAGTTACTACGTTGTAGTTTCCTAACATAAGCATAAAACGAGCTTTTGACAAATCGTTGAGGCTAGGGAACTTTATTTCATCGGAAAGCGTAAACACGTGGGCGTCACAATAAAATATCGACGAAAAGTGATAAGCTTGGAGTTTAAAGGCAACCTTATGTGGTAAGGTCTATAGTTCTATCAATAGGTTTGAACTTTTATATATATCTTTTTAACGTCGTTGATAGCTTTAGGAAATGTAATAAATTTTGTTTAGTGTCTTTATACAGAACAGCACTACAGTTAGGCGAATTTTATCTTGATAGCTAAATAAGCATTTCTACGCTTGTCACTATCAAAAATTGCTTCAGGCTATAATGATCGATGTGACATCAATAGAATCTCCTTGGAGGAATATCTGTTTCATTATTTCTAATGTAAACCTAACTGTAAGCTAGTTTCAAAATACGGATGTTCGAAGAAGCTGGAGTAAAACATAGGCTTCATAGAGCTTATTATAGGAGAATGGAGATCCTCCAAATTCTTTGCGGATCCATTCATATCTACGCAAGATCAGTGGAACATAGACAATTTCTTTGTATGCAATATAATAAGAGGAATACAAAAGAAAGGCTATAATGTACGAAAACCGCGGTTTCGTGAATTTAGAAACTACATTAAGACTCATTTTATCTTTTCTCTTAATCAATTTTTAACATCAGTAGAGTAAATTACAGGGGGCAAAATTCCAAGTGAAATTCAGCACGTGATATATGAATTGGATATGTACGTATACAAGTCTAAGATCAACGAGTGTTACGATTTTCGTCCGTAGGATAGCAGTGTCTTCTTCGTGACTCATAAACACGCAGGGAGAAAATAATCCTCTCATAGTCACCTTTTAGCACGTTCACCAATGGCCTATAAAAAGGGCTCGTTGAGTGCCGTGTCACTCGGCGAAATCGTCGCGCCTCTGGCAAGAAGGGGTTTCGGTCTATGTAGTTGTTCCCTGGCTACGTTCAATAAGCGAATCCTTCTGCAGCTGCTGGATATTGCTCTATAGCTGCCATAGGATATCGTCATCGAGCTTATGATCGATTTTACTCGTAAAACAAGAACAAATTGTGTGGAGTAAATTTTTTTTCCCGTACACTGCATGCATTGAGCTGTACACAATTTTTGTGAAAATTAAAGGATTAGCCATCATGCTCGTTGGGATATCTATTGCAGGTATTTTATGAATTCACCGCCAAGCACCTGCTACTGCCACGCATAATTAAATAAACGGAAAACTTCTTGCTTTTAGTTTAGGAACATAAAATTAACATGATTAACGAAAATCACCGCATTTTGTTAGCCTGTTATGTAGCCGCGTAACAGGCTGATACTGTACAATGGGTAGCTAGGAGCCAGTTTTTAAATCTGCAGTGCAGATGATGAGGAATGCTGTAAGTTAGCAGCGGCGATAAGGACGCAGGACAAAATATATTATTGCTACGTGCATATATATAAGAAGAAACGTTAATTGCATAGCTTATAATGGACGGCTAATGTGTATAGTAACGCCATCAGCATGGTTACTAGAACGGTTACCGATATTTACGTGACTTGGTTTTGTGCGGGTGTTTTTTTTCTGTTGTTCTATGATGCTGCCGACGGTTTTTCTACTACCCCGTATCAAAAGTCGCTGGCAATAAGACTATAGCTCTCTATAATAAGTGCTATAGCTCTCTGCGCTTGAAAATAGCCGCAACGGAAGCAGAAGTACTATACAGACATTTACTGCCACATCATGCCTAGGTTCTCAAGCAGCTGATTTTGTATGAACCGTCTTGCTTGAATAGGTGCATTGTGTTTCTGGAAAACATATGGAGATTGTTTGGCTTTTAGAAGAAAAGTATGTTAGACACTCAAAACATTAGCCTGGACTGGAACACTGTTTTACGCAGAATAGGCACATTCTCTGGGTGATCATGCGTAAGCCATCGATCGTTTGTGCGGTTGATTTCTAAATCAACAATAGACACTTTTCATTAAATGTGGAGAAGTCAAAGATGGGGTGTTGCTAACTTCTTGAGAGAATCGACGAGCAAATAACATTAACTGACTCTATTGGCCTTAGAGATTTTCTGTCTAGCTTCCGTGACGTACGAGCTGTACCTAACGTTTACGAGAACAATTGGTAACATCGTAGTCATACTTACATGAATTTTATTCCGTAGTGATCTTATCAAAACAGATAGATAAACAGAAGTACGCCCCTGGTCGGCGATTCTTAACTCTCTAGAAACACACAAATTGAATATATACATATATATGTATATGTCAGAGTTTACCAGGAATAATTGTTTCAGGAACAGTTTTCTAACGGGGCTAAAGGTAATGCGTACGAAAATTGGTTTTATATCGAAGAGTACAAATCGTTCCTATTTCTATCCAGCATAAACGAGGTCAATTCTATTTTAGATTTTAACTTAACAATAATTGAACATTGTAAAGCACCTAAACAAAGGGTGCCTTTCCTTGCTCGAAGAAGAGTCGACACTTTGTTTATAACGAATGAACTGTACGTTTTTACCATAGAATCAGTCGATTATGATATTTTTCCAAAAAAAATATTCAAAAATCGGTAGATAGACTGGTGTTTCTATATCGTTAGTTGTTTTTCA
The DNA here is from genome assembly GCF_002443255.2 of Varroa destructor. Taxonomy (NCBI): domain Eukaryota; kingdom Metazoa; phylum Arthropoda; class Arachnida; order Mesostigmata; family Varroidae; genus Varroa; species Varroa destructor. Next base: position 10,002,129 of record NW_019211456.1, read on the forward strand.
AAACGATAAAATATTTACATGATGTTCCGAAAGTGATGATCAGTTTTACCCAGACAAAATGGATTAACGAACAAGTTGGTTTGTAGGAATGAATGAGATAACTATTATCATATAGTCACGAGACAACTAGGGTGTTGTCATTGACCCCTCTGAGTACCAATAGATAGTATTGTACCAAAATAATAGGAGAATTACCGGCAAAAGGCAAAGGAATCGCAACGGTTTAATAAGAACTGTAACAGCAGGTGACAAGGTGACCACGTCAAACCTAATTACGTTCAAAGTAGAACTTTAATTAGAAAAAGTATTAGGATACTGTTAGGTGGAGTCCAATAAAGAGGCTAGCTACAAGACGGAAATCAATATCGAATCTTGGTCTTTACCAAACGTAGGACGATTTCAAGAAGCAAATCGCTATCATACGGAGGCTATCGCCGCTTCAGAGATACATACATTAGAGTAATGCGCATCTGAGAGGAAATTCCATAATGTCTGACGTACGATCATAACCTTTGGCAGAACCGCTAGGACATTTAATTAGTTGCCCTTAAAGGTCTGCTTCAAAATGTAGATAAAAAGTTGCTTATTATTGTTTTTTGCACGCACTGCCCTTCTCATTAGAGCTATGCCTGCTAGACCTGAATTTTTGCAATACGACCCTGAATAGGCCTCTAATACCGTATTGCCAGTGTCGAATTAAGCAGAAACTTCTAACCTCAACGTTGGACTTCCTGATCACCAGACATCCTCATTAGCTTTTTGCTACCTTTATAAAATATTTATGAATATAAATAAAAGTATTTTTTTTTTATATTTTCGATTTTTTTAAGACATCTCGAACAGGTTCTTAATAGCTGTACGAAGCAATATGCCAAGTTGTAAATTAATTGGAATGCTTCTTCAAAGAAAAATTATGTCTCTTCAAGTGAGTAGCTTTGTAAGAAAAGTAAAAAATTCGAAACAGGTGTAGATTAATGACGAGTAAATATTGAACGGATTTTCTCGATAGCGTATATCGACGTGTGACCTCATTTTTCGACAGAACTGCGGGGAGTTATCGTCCCCTACCTTTTAACCGCAATATGGATCGACTGTGAATACTGCACCCAATAGAATATCTCAATACTGCTAGCACCGGCTCTTTTCAGTGAGTGACGTTAAAGACGACCTACGACGACATCACAAGATTGATTTTGTCATAGGTAAATACGGCCGGCTAACCTACAAATATATGCTTAGGTGCGCGCCTACGTAATATATTCACATTATCTAGAAACACTATATGATAGGGATAAACGAGGAACGCGAACGGGAACTTTAGCAGGAACACTAAATACCTGCAGACCGCAGGATGCGTGTCAAGCTTTAGACGAGCTATTCGCTTAAATAAACAGTATAACTAGTAAACTATTATGTTTAAGGTGAAAATACAGCCGAATTTCGGCATGATGCTAAATTTTGTATGGTGGTAAACATGCTACAGAGGATCTAATTCACGATTGTTTCTAAATAGACCAAAACTATTTTCTTAAACAAAACGATATTTGGGGAAGGCCCTAAAGCTTCTTTTTTACGACGACAAAATTTTCGCCTGGGCGACAGCATAAAGATAGAGAAAAGAAGTACACGAAATGGATAGTTTGCAAATCAAAACGACAAACTCTGCTGTAACTGTTTTTTTAACTTAATAATTAATTAATTCTCTGGAGAGTATGAAGTTATTAATTCTGCTCTTACATAAGCTTCATCTATTTTTATTTTTTAAGCTGCTATTTATAAGCTGATCATATCATAGTATGATCTGACGTCCACTGAACATCGAGTACAGCATGCTGTGCTTAGAAATTGTTTAAAAATTATTGTTGTTTTTACAGAATAAAACTGAGCTTTATTTCGGCGGTGCAATGGTATTTACTTTGAAAGCTAGTTATTCTTTACTTATTACATAAGATAAGGAAGACTCTCCAGAAGATGTTAACAGATACGCTAGTGAAGACAGTTGCGGTTTCTCGTGCCCCCAAGGACGCAGGGACGGATTTTTACGAAAATGTGTCTTCACGGTAAAAGCTGAAGGCGACAAAGCCGCAGAGACGCATCGGAAAGTTGAGTTGCTACGAGGCCGAGTGTGCGTATTTGACGGAATCACGTAGCTATTTTCAGAGGGGATTAAGGAGCAAAAGTTATCAGATCAAAGGTCGATCGAGAATAAATGAAAAAAGTAGGCACGCTGGTTGCCCGTCAGCTGTTAGGGCTTCGTTCTCAAAATGCTTCAATATTGCAACCGCGGGCAACTAATCAGCAGTAAATTGTTGCAGACGAACCCACTATTACTGAAACCATCGCGCCGTCGTGGCCATTCATATTGGCGTGTTCACACGAGCATTTTGAAAGAGGCACGTTAGAAGCAGCCCAGGTCATCGTTTGTGCTTTCTATTCTCTTTTTTCGGAACCTCAAATCGCTACGAAAGACGAAGAACCGAATGTCAAAAGACAAATCTGTAGGGCCGCTTGGCGGTTTGATCTCGTTTTTAGTGGCGGTAAGTATCCGCAGGTAATTGGGTGACTCGTTGGATGTCTTGATTCGGACAGGAGTCGCCGCGACGGGGAGAAGGAGTTCGACATCCTTCTCGTGATGGTTACTGCCCATAGCTCTACCAGGCTGCAATAACTAGACTAAGCTGATTGGAGAATGTTATCCACTCGATGTCAGCATGAAATTTACATTCGCGTCGGCTTTCTTAAGGTGCACTCCTTTCGCTTCGCGCGCCCCGTTCCCCTTCACGTCGTCGTTTTAGTTTTTCCTCTGTCTCGCTCGGTGCCAAAGAGAGGCTTGTCACATCGAGGATCCGAGAAGCTGTTTAACACGTGCTGCTACCCGGCCTTCTGGTTTAGCATCGAACGTTCTGTCATTCCACCAGCTGCGAGATCTGTAGCAAAGACTGCGGCAGTGAAGCCAATAGCGGACGCCGTGAGGACAGCAGAGCGGAATAGGGACTCATTTTGAGATGTTTGGAAAAATTTCATCCTATCTGTCGATTGTCGCAATTGGCGTCGCTGCTGTCGTCGTCACTAATGTTGCCCCAACGAACCTAAATCCCACTCCGTCGACTCTAGCCTTTGAAGTCAGCCAGCAGATCACGCATTTACTACTATGCCCCTCTGCGTTCTTCCCTTTTCAAGCGTGTTCCGACGGCCTCCAACGCGCTGGTCCGGAAAAAACAAAACTTCAGTCAGCTTTGGCATCTGCGTACAATTCCAACAACGAGAAAAAGTGTATACAGTTCGCGTATCATTGTAAATTGGGAAATCGAGAGCTCCGCAGTGAATGAAAAAGGTGGCATGCATCACGCATAGTGAATCTAGAGAAGCTTCCGGCTATAGAACAGAGCATCCCCGCGCGTTTGTTTCAGTTAAATCATACTTTATGTCAGACATCTCTTTATCTTTTTCCAGATCCAACCAGTAGGCCTAACACCGAAATCTAATAACGGAAAATATACTTAATAAATAGATGTTTCAAATAGCACGTCAAACACTGCGTAGCAAAGTACTGCTTCAAACTGTTGGCTCATAAGTTGAAATAAAATGCTTCTCCGCCGGGTTTCGAACCCAACCAACCTCACATATCCTTAAGGCTAGCAGACAAACAACTGCAGTATTGAGGGGATAAGAAAAAATCTTTGTTCGACTAAAATTTAATATGTTATAAAAAAATTATCGTTCAAAGACAGTTACCTCAACGGTAATTCGGAATATTTCTGCCTAATGACTTAGCTAATGAAATTACTGTTAGCGACTCCCCAAGCAATAACAAATACACAGAAGAAAGCAAGTCGTCCCGATGAAGCTTATCAAGAAACAAACAAGATAGCGTTTCACAAACAATATCCTATGTTCTTCATCTCCCTCAACAAACCACATTTAATTGGGACGCCGAACGACCAAATTATCGGCGCCTTCATTTTACTAATATATAACTTTCGATTGAACCATATATATTCAGTCCCATAATGTACAATATAAGCTAGACCGTACTTTTTCGATGAAGGAACTACCCGATGTAACACTCCTCATTCAGCTAGCCAGTGAATCGTGATCGACCTGCTTCCGCTTGGCTACAGTTCCCGTCAACGCATCACTGACGTCCTCTGGATATCGAGCGCAAGTATCAAATAAAACAAAATGCCACTTTTTAACTTGGATGATATGTCTTCCTTTCAGGTTATTACGCCACGGGCCAAAGCGGTCACACGTATGAACCTATTATTCAATGATGTGGGTCCTGAAAGTGGCCCAATGCGTTATGATATTAGCCTTAGTTAGAGCGATTGCAATATGAGTGTAAAAATAATAATCTGAAGCTCGTAATAGGAGCTTTCAGTAGTCTCTCGAGATTAATTTTTATTGAACTTAAAAAAACCACATTAATTCATAGAGCTAGTTTATATTCGAATGTTCAGTGGTACGAAGAGCTCGTTACTTCTGTGTCATATTTATTATGTTAAAGTTAATGTGAGTCATCAAATTTCGATTCGAAACTGGCAGCATCGTTATTTAGGCTATGCCAGGTCCTGCGCGGGTTGCATTTATTTTCAAAGGAACTACATACTGGGTAGAATATGGAGGAAGACGTTGTCTGGCTTTCCGTTTTTTAAACGTTTTAAAACTTTCGCTTCCATTGAACGGTTCCGTAATTCGAAGGGCGTTGCCGGGATAAGTTCGAGTGCAAAATATTATTTGTAGCTGGTATTTTGAGCTTGTGACATGGTCAGAGCACGCGTGATACGAGTCGATTGGTGAAAGTTCAAGACGCCGACGCTAAAACACCCGTGTCTTACCATCTGTATGTCCATTAAGTTCTTCGCCGAAATCTAATGGTGATAATTGTTTGATTATTATTCTTTTTTACAGGTCACTTGACAGGCGACGGATTGAGAAGGGTACGCGTTGCTTGTACATCAGCGGCTGCTTCAATATGCCTGAGTAGTAGAATTTCGTAATACCCAAAAAAAATTGAAAATAGCTAAAATTTTCCAGAGTAAGCACGTAATCATAAGATTACTGTTTCTGAAATAATAGATAAATAGATGAAAAGAAAGCCTTTCCTAATGTCTGCAATATTCCAAGGTACATTTTATATAAAATTTAGGTACATTTAAATATTCCACTCAAAGGTACATGTAAGTAAAATAACGAGTTTTCCTCACATAACAACTTACTTCTGAACGATTCGTCTATTTGCATAAAAACTGCTATATTATCTGTATGTATTCAAGAACTTTGAAGAATGGGAGTTGTCGCAAAGCGATAGTTGTATAGTAGATTCTGAGGTGTGGTGAAAGGCTGCAGGTTGTCATCGTTGGCAATAATTCGTTTAGCGGTAAACAGAACTATCCTATGCGGCGAAAGGCCGTAAAGCTGAATCAGCATAAATCCAAAATTTCCCTGATTCCCCTTGCTGGCTACATTCGTCTGTTTCGGAGGTACAATGATAATGAACTGTATCACTAGGCACCCACAAATGAGGAGAAGGTTTATCTATTCATGGGGCCATATCCAAGTCTTCGAAGGCACAAATAAAATACTAGACAGCTTCTGTGCGACTTAATTTTCCGCGTCAAGTTAACAACGGAAACATTCGGTAATGACAAGGGCTTGATCCAGTGAATCTTATGTCCATATTTGTTCCAATATCGGACATATCCAATATCCTGAACGCCTTTCTGATGATTCGACGCGGATCTCTTTATCGTTCGGTAGTAATTGTAAACTATGCAACGGCAATAAATAACGATGCAACGGCAAATTGCGCCCATAACAGCCCATAATTTATTTGTTTCCTGCTTAAACAATGTGTACAACTAAAAAACAAATATCCAAGCGTTCCCCGTACCGCACGAATCGGTTTTGTATGTATTATGCAATGGGCAGTTATTGTCACTAACCGAATAGGACACAATGGCACGTAATAGGACGGCCGTATTTGGAAACATTTCGGAAAGGTAAATGCGTTAGGAACGTACCGATGTTGTCTGTGGTTACAGGTGACTCCGCGACGGGTTGATTTTAGTCTTAAGTTAAGGTGAGCACAATCAAAGAAATATGGAAATGAAACAGTCAAGCTATGATAAGTATTGCTCTTTGCTCATGTTGGTATCAGTTTGAACGGTGATATACACGCCGCTATTGTTTGCATTTCTGAAGAAATGGTCATTCTTCTAGGGCAGCAAGCAGAACATTACGAGTGATGGCGGCCCTTGGCTACCTCTTTTAGCCACTCAAATTAACTTCATTTCCGCCACAACTTTTACTTCGAGAAACCAGCTGGCATAAAACACGGTCGCGTATACAAGGATCCAGTTTTATCTTGATCTCGCTGTTGGCTCCAGTGTCGTTCTGCGTACTTGCAAATAATCCAACCATTTATTATTAGGTCTTGCGGTCACACGACAGGCACTGACAGGGAAAGTTGTAAAAGCATCACTTTTTGAAAAAAGCAAATGCCATGAGCAATAGCCAAACAACAGGATGCATTCATTTAGCTCCGTACGATGGTTTAATTCTCGAAGTGGCTTCGCTCGATGGCCAAGCTCGTCTTGACAGAGCATTGGACCATAGTTTCGTTGGAGCAAGTGTTATTGTGAGGGGTTAAAGTGTGAACATAATAATTATCTCTAATAACACAATATGGATCGATGATCCGGAAACCTAATGCGGTTTTTAAGGAACAGAAAAAGCGAACTATTGAATTACCATCAAAGGAATGATGTGTTAGTCGTATGTCCGGCAAAGCATTGTTGTCATTGAATATTTAACACGGATAAAGATTACTGAATTGGAAGCTGAGATGAAGCCTGGAGCAATTAGGAAAGGTGGGCTTAGCCTGAAAGCAAACAAGCTAGCTGTATCGTACTTACACGGCTTAAGCTGAGGTTTAAGTCACACATTTAAAAGTGCTCTAAAGAGCATTGAGGTAAGTAAGCTAAAGTTCCATTAGCGCACAATGGTAAATCATAGCCACATACACGTTCTGAAGATATTAAAACTATAGTCATGTCAATGTTGTACTACAAATTAGAAAGATATACACAAGGCTATATTGAACAGCTATCTATCTGTTTTATACATTTTTGTTTTATAGTTCAACATCCATTAAGTAGGAAACATAAAAAATACAGACATCAATACCTCAACAGTAGCGATATTTATAGAAGAAACTCTAGTTCTCTAAAATATCTGTACCCATGACCCAGTGGTACGTAGCGCTATTTTATGTTATAGAAGTCTTTCAGTCACACATACTGAAAGTAGGTCAACGTATTGTTGACTTCATATGTGGCACTAAAACGGACGCAACTTCAAGTTTTCGTAGGAAGAATATATGGCTACAAAGATCAGAACTTAAATATTCTTTATTTTACAATGCATACCTAATAGAGGCTGCCTATCTTAGACAACGTCTTTTTTCCAATATGGCTCTTAAGATCAGTTCAACGCTAACGTATTGTGTTTAGCATGATGCGTAAAGTTCCGTTTTTCCTGTATTTAACTGTATATACATATTTTTTATTCGCTAATTATTCAATACGCTATTGGCGCTGTCATAGCTTTATGTCATTTTGTTGCCCATTCCGAGTTCTGTTGGGCTTCGAATGGAAGCAGTACCCTGTCATTGGGTGTAGCTAAGCGCCACTCTAAAAGAATGCGTTCCCAGTTCTTTTACCTATTTCGGTTTCTGTTACTCATAAAACAACGATATTACGGCTTTCGGAATTACCCTAATGTTTTACCGAAAATTCACGTTGCGCTTTTACTCAAACTTTGTATGTATGTATGTAGGTATATGGCTTCCATCCGGAATCACGAGCACACACTGTCTGCAGGACATACGCGGAGAGTTGCCCGTACCAGCCTTCTGCAAAAATGCAACATGACCTATTTTATTCAGGCCGTTAACTAACCGTTCGCAAATGGGAAATGCAATGCCTGTCATACACACTGCTGCTACGTAAGAATATCGCTAAGTTAACAATGCGTAGCAGATTATGCAGGATATTGGCATAAGTGCGTTTTTTAGGCGTTTTTACCATGTCCTATTGCTAGCTGAAATCTATTGGAGTCCTGTAGAGTTTTTCAGCGCGATCGTGTTGCATCTATAAATTATCATTATTCTGTGAAAACATCTATATTTTTCCATGTTACTAACTGTTCACGATAACGTATGCATTGTCAATGCAATAAGAATACACTTCTTCGAAATCCATCAACAAAGTATATGTATATGATTATATGTATACATATTTCATATATGATTATATAGACGGAACTAGACGCTTCCGCAAATTTGGATTGGCCAAAAGTCTTACGTATGTTAGATGTTGAATGCGCTTTTGAAAAGTCGCTTGTAAAACTAGAGTGCTTTATGGAGGTACAACAATATCAACGACGGAGTAAATAGCGACCTAAGAATAGAAAAAAATAAATTTCTTAAATTTATTTTTTTTAGTTTTTTTTTTTTTTAGTTCCTATTTATCATCGCAGAGTGTAAGACTTCATCCTTGGATATTAAGGATGCATTACACACGAACTGACTCCTTGGGATAAAGGAGACCTTAGGATTAAGCCTGTATCGATACTTTTGTTTATAATGCTATTTTCGGCACGTTTGTTGCGGAAGTCGAGGACGAAAAATTCGATATTGGAAAAGTCTTACAGAAACGCTGAGATAGAGCATATATTCATATGTCAACGTTTAATGTCGGTGCAACTCTAGAATAGAATAAAATAGATCGGATGAAAATAGGCCAAGGCGGACCACACAGTCTATACCACATTTATTGTTAATTAGTTTAATGGTAATAATATTAAGTTTCCTGGCCATTATTAAAGCCAATTGCCCTGATTAATTTTTTCTGCTAACCGTCATCAGTACCTAAATGTATAAAATTTAATTACCAGAAACGTTTTTGTTTAGCTGGAATCCTATATCCATTACTGGCTACGAAATCGTACGCGCATCGATAGAATGAAAAACATGTTTTGGATGTGTTGGAACCAGGCAATAGCAACACGCGAATAGAAGCTCAATAGATTCTTTGTCACTCCTATACGCGGCACAGCACCTGAGGTGTTGCAAAGTGAAGGTCGAGAACTAGGCTCAACCGGATTAAAGCTCTTGATAAGGTTGACGATGCAAGCCATTTAAACTACTTATAAAACCGCCTTTTTTTAATACCGATTTATTTGGTACCGGTGCGTAGGATATGTTTCCAGTTAAATCATCTGCTTATGATTTATGATTACCAAATAAATTCAGGACAACTGATTTAAATCACCAATTTCAGTGGCCACGTCCTATTGTGGATGCTACTCGCCTATAACAGCACAGTCTATGAAATCGGAGCGAGGTAGATCGTTTTTGGTAGCTGAACTTTTCGGGCTGTCAGTGATCTGGGTAAAAATTGCAATGACAACAATCAGTCTCAGCGGTGATGGGAGACAAGCATAGCAATAACCCGGTACTTTTGAAATTGTATTAAGCATTCGAAGCATGAATTACTGTTAAATATCTGAATTTGATGAATTAACAAAACACTGACAAACAAGCGGGCCCGTCAGATATCGCCTTAGGTACAATGTTTTCTGCAAATTGTTGACGGCTTAGCGCATTGTCCCGTTCCACATTTATACCGGCAGATCCTTGTTACACCGAATCGAATTTTCAGAAGGGTAAATATTAACCAATTCAAACCATTTCTATAACTATTTGTATCTGCCTGTCTAATCCTGGATATCGAACCGAAAGGAAGAGGGTCCATTCACGTAGCGAACTTCTGTCAATAATACGTCAACGCGCTAAGAGCTCAACAAGTGGAAATATGTGAAAAGGCCGCCTTTATTACTGCTGCCGCTTTTCTGTCGGTTAGATCTTTGTGGGTCCGTGAAATGGACGCCAACCAGCTGAAAGTCGGCGATTTTTCCGCTTTTGTGTATCCTTCCTTTCGCCATTATTCACGTTTTCCAACCGTTAGTGTCCCGAATTTCAAGCAGATTTTGGTCTTGCCAGTTTCTTCTGCTGGTGCTGACATTTCTGCTGTCTGCTTGGCGTCGGGATTCTCGACGATAGGTCAGAGCAGAAACGATGGTGGCGCTAACCACTAGGTATGTTCGGCAGCATGTCTAAACCGTAGCGGCGGTCCACGGAGGCCCGGTAAGGTTGTTTTGCTTTAGTCGGTGGATTTCTTCCTTTGAGTAAATGCACTTTCCAATGCCGTGGTCATCACCGATGTAGACGGAGTGCTTCAGGATCCTTGCCTCCTACGGAGAAGCTTCGAGAATCCGCCTAAGAGTGCCTATTCCATGTCCAGCAAGAGAAGCTACAGCTTGTCCCGGTGAGCAGAAGGGACTCAGCCGGCTTTGCATCATTTATATGGCCGGAAGTACGATAGACGCTAGTGGAATTGGTGGTAGTAATCTTCCTTCAGCGTTTCTTAAAGTGAAACAGCTTCGAAGCCATTTCCTATCGACGTGTATTGTTTTTTGATCTCTATTTTAGAATGCTTCAGCCCAAGTATTGAACAAACGAATAAAATCAACTCGAGAACTGAATAAAATAAATTTCATTTGTATTAGGGGCGTATATTTGGCTGAAAATTTTTGTCGAGCATCAGCCGGAGAGCTTTTACTATTCGGGTCCTAGAGGTGATGACAAAGACACACAAACACAGAGCAAACGTGTTAATCGGAGCTGATGTGCTATAACTAAATTTATTTGGGCCCGAGTAACGGCGTCGACGACTATCATAGTGCAAAGAAAGCTAGAGGGCGCCCAGTTCGGTAGCAAGGGGTACGGGTGACGTGAACGTTCAGCTAGTAGAGAGTGTGGACACCAGCGGCTAGAAGTGCACCACCTAACTAGTAAAATACGTCATGTTTTTTCCATTTGATTGACGTTCCGATCTGGCTGATAGTCCTCTAAAACCATTTTGATTATACTTAATCTTACTTTACCATATTGCACCATTACTGATGTAAGGGAAGTTCTTCAACATGAAATATACACTTTGTGCACAATAAGATAAAGATTTTAAGGCAGTAGCTGCATCCTGACTCTTCTTAAAGTCGATCTGGTTTAGATTTTTGGGAAATATTTGAAATAAGAATTGCCTCTCGAAGTACTCGTTGTACGAAAAGCATACCCCGACTTTTATCCTAGATACAATGAACCTAGCCTCGATAAAGTTCCAATTGCGGTATTTAGAAGTACCGTCTGTTTACAATGGAACCCTTTTTCAATGCAACTCAGTCGAGATAACAGTTATTGTTAAGGTGCACAACGTCGCGCCAGCAAGGTAACTTTGTCTTTTTTTATGTCCACTTCTTTATGTTCTAGAACGTAAAGGTCGTCAGACTCTGCCGAAGCATTACTCTAATCGATACGTGATGTTTTTGTGACATCGGAGTATCGCGACACGTTAGAATCTGCCCACTAAGCAACTGAAGTTCCCATTGAAACTGGGCTTTCTTGTATAGACTCTATATTTTTCTATTGAAAAAACTAATTGACAAGATTTAACTTCTGAACCGACTGAGCGGTTTCATAATAACTTCGATGAAACTGTGAGAAAAGAAGCGTTTAAGAAACAGTAAATATAATTATCGCTCCGGTCATTTCTTGATCTATCAAAAGCCCTCTTCCTATTATATGCTGTTTTATATCGAACGAATACCTGTTTTAATAAACCTGCCGTAAAGTAAGTAGCTAATGAGTGGGTGAGTGATTCAATGAATGTGATCTAACAGTTTGACAATAAAACAAATGGATTCATTGAAAGCGGAGCGAAAAAGCTTTGTCAAGCGCATCGCCTTAACTGTAAAGGACTCGGCTCAAACATGTTTGTTAATGACGGGCCTGAAAGGAAGTGCGTACCGAGTTTTCTATATAGGATAAGGAAAATGTATAATAGTTTTGCTTTTAACATGTATCATGCGACAGCGGCCGAAACACGTTAAAAGGCATAATGAACAATGTGGAAGCTTGTTTTATCAGAATAAAAGTTTAGCTTTAACGATTGAGATTGACAATTTGCTCCCCAAAGATACAAGCTTTCAACGAAAATTGCTGGCCCTAGCAAAACATTATACTGCAAACCTCACGAGGCGGTAATTTCGCGTAGAAAAGCCCACTTAACATATCTATTAACTAGTTACGCTTTAGTAACAACGAGTGATAAACAAACCCAGGAATCATTAAAAATCGGCTTCCTAATGAATAGTTATCAAATTGTCCTCTTATTTCTACTGCGACATTCGTATTTCTTCGCATAGTCTAGTAATAAATCCACATCGAATCTACGATGCAAGTGGGAAGCGCTAGGCTCCAATGTATACTACCTAACTAGGTCGGCGCCCCAAGAAGCGGCTATCCGTACAGCAAAAGCTCTTTTTCCAGCTAAAGATTCATTCCAGATCGAAATTGGGCTTAACTGCATTTAGCCCTAGTGGGGAAAACGTCGTACTGGAGAAAGTGGAGCAGAACGCGTCAGCTTTCTGTCTCATAATGTGAAATTGCCATAGTAGAGCCTATTTCGCCATGTTGCGGCCTAGTCGAGTCGTTTCCTTCAACAGATAGCATGTAGACGATCAACTTATTAGCATCGGCCTTTGTTAGCATTGAGATGGTTTTAACTATAGGCAATCTACGAGGCGTGCTGCCTTAATGATGTAACTTCAGGAGGACCGCTGGATATGAATCCTGCTGATAGATTGAGCGTAATGCAGTTGAAAAATGCGAATGGTTTATATCTTTTCACTGCTAAATATAACATCGATACGATGCATGATACGAGCCGCCTTACCTTTGGCCACTTCCGGAGATCGGGCGAATCAACCAAAAACCTATAACTTGTATATATAAGAGACGTATATTGATACGAAAAATATTTCCGGAACGCAGGCTGACAAATGCCACGTGTTGCCACACAAACCCATAGACAAGCCTATAAATCTTGCAATACGGTTTAGGTTCGCCCGGTTTATTTACATATGGCGCACTTTGCCAACTACTAGTTATTTTCAAGCGTATGATAAGGCGACAGAAACATAGATATTACGTGAATTAAGGCAAGTTCACCCACTGAAGAACACGATTTGCGAACAACAGCAGCGTTGAAACAGGCTGACGTCGTAGACGGACGCAGGTTTACAAATGCAGAATTATGATAACGGACATCTTCCCTTGATTCCTCCTAAGAATAAGCAGCATCTTTAGCCACGCGCAGTTACTTATTTGCGCATTGGTTAGCTTGGGGTTTTTTCGTTTGCACAACTTGGCAATATTCAACTCATTATTTCTTCTCATCTCCTATCGTCATCGAGACTAGAGCACTATTATATTAGCTGGTTATGGGGAAGCAGCCAAGGCAACCGCTGTCGTCGGCAGTGTGCAAAAGGCCTCATCCTAGGCTCAATGAAATCATATAATCTAGACACTAAGACGTTTAGGCAATACAGTTGTAACGTATTATTTAACTAAAATAAATTAATTAATTTGGATAAGTTACAAAATTACCAAGTTCACGCATTGGTTTCAACCGCACACCATGCACTATACCTCAGACGTCAACTGCTACCGTTTCGCAATCTAGATAGTCAAAAATCCATTGTCAAAGTAGCCAGAAAGTTATGATTCACTCAATGTTCTGCAAAAGTCGAGGGCTAGCGAAGCACGTTTCAACATCTATACATCTTTCATTGTTGACGCCGAAGGCGATGACAATTCGCACACATTATACTCGAATTCTAGTTCATATTGAAAAACGGTCTATTACAACCCAAACGGAAGCTGGGCGCATGTCATTTCTTCTATCAAATTGTCGACGCATCCGATCAGTGACCGTCTTACTGGGTTGCTGCGACTCATTCGCCGGTTTAAGCTGTAAATAGTAAATGGCTTTCATGTGCAGATTACGGTAGACACTTCAGCTGAATTTGCTGTTGCAGTATGGCGTAGGGTTCTCGACACTGCAGCTATTCTGGACAACCTCTCAAGTGCCTCAATGTAAGCAGATCATTAGTTAAACAACTTGGAAAAATAGTTGGTAAGAGGACGAAAGGTATTAAAGAGCTGAGAGTTGAGGGTGGTCGATGTGACGCCTTTCGATACCATTGTTTCTTTGCTACTTTCGCTGTCTTGCGTTCTCCTCTATCGAATACACAACTCTCCGCAATAACCCGAAGCCCCTGGGGGACGCTTATCCTACCGTGACGAAGAACACTTGCCAAGGCCGTGGAGCCACTGCCCAATTAGGTGTAACGGAGCAACTAACGAGTTTGAGACTTCCCAAATTTTAGACAATTACACTGTTATTACGAGAAGTGTCAAATGCGCTTTAAGGTGCGCTCATGCGTAATCTGTTGATGTGCCTATGACAGTGTCTGCATTACTCTATGAGTCTCGTGTGAGTTTGATCTCTGCAATGTGCTTAATCGAAACAGGACCTCTTGTTTCGCTACTCGGTCGTTTGAAACGATCGAGCGTTAATGAATACTCTCCAGCGTCGACGGTTGAGGCAAAACGACTGGCCTATCTCTGGTCATAAAATGACGTAAAAGTTATTCATGAATACGAGGCTAGAACTAAATAGAAGCTTTATATAGCTCAAGCAACATTAAGTTTTTAGCTAAGCTAGGAATTTCAGACCACAGTGTCCCCCCGTAAAGAAATTTGTCCGCTGCTATTGCACTTTGAAATATATAAGTATACTGTATAAAATAACTATGTTAGCATTGAGGTACAGACGACATATCGCTATGTGCAGCACAGGCGAGCGAAATTTTAAATAAAACAGTTGAAGTAATAGTTGTACAAGATTGCCAATGGTTTGAATTCAGATTTTCACACCTTTCGTATCACTCCCTCTTACAATACATTGTTACGAGCACTTTATTTTAGGCATAGCTTTTCTTCTGTGGTCTTTCTTTAAACTCGTCCATCGATAATAGTAACGACGACGAGAACGCGTGTAATAATAGGCCAACGACCATTATCACAATCGATCCATCAGGCTCAGATTTCTCAATCGCCTGAGTTCTATCCAAGTTGAAAATGTTATAGCCGGGCGACGCTGGCGTTAGCTGATAAGGGAGGCCCTGTTACTCAGACATGCGCACAGAATGTACTGGGCCTCCATCTCTCTTAGCTTATTTATGCTGGTACCGTCTATTTACCTGTCCAAGAAGGAGGACAGCAGTAATAGACTCAGGTTTTGTATCACAATCCTTGCCTTTCCTCGTTGGCCTGCTAACACTATCAGTTGTGGGAGACCGTTCATACTACCGGCACAGCGACGCAGCCCAGAAGCCGATTTGGCTCTTCAATATTTATGCTCAATATGCGAGGATTCAATATCTATAATTATGGCGAATAGGAAGAATAATGGAAAACATTAAAGGTATTGTAATAGCAATAGGAAAACGGGACACTGCCGCAGTCAGTCATTGGCGTTGCCGTCATCATACCAGCAATGACGGCGAGCAGGGTGATCACTGTACTTGCTTTGGCAGAGACACAGTCCTGTGCTATGACACGTCACGGTTATAGAGGAAAAACAATAAAAGAAATAAAAGCAAAAACTCAGTTTTTACCTTAGAAACCATATCAGACGGCTAGTCGATAGTTACACCGACAGGAGTACCCTGAACGTCGTAGAACTACCCAGCCCTATGTAACGTATGGTACATATAGAAGATATAGAAACAATCAAGGCAATATGAATAAGAGAAATCTTTCGTCTTCTTTTTCGAGAAATAAATGTTAATAAGCTCTCCATCAAATATCATATAAAGGAGCATACGTATAGGCTATTAGATGATGACAATACAGGAGCCAGCGGTCAAAATATCGCGGCATCTAATCGTCCACCTCTAGAGATGAAACACCTTGTAGTAGGACTGATAGTTAACTAGTGACTACTGAATGTCTTTTATTTCGTACAAGAAGATAGTCAATAGAACTTGTGGCAAGTTGACTCAACGGCATGCTCACAGTGTGCGATCATTTCATCCAGTGGTCTGTTTATTGTTACTGCTGTTGTTACACAAGGTATTTCGGTATAATCTGAAGTTCATTCATATAGTTAAGGTATATATATTCTGTTACTCTTCCTTCATATGAACATCAATAAATGACCAATGGATACTTGAGGAACTAAGCAGGCGAACTTCGAAGGCGGCGTACGATGATGTACAAATTTAGCTGGGTAATTCTGTTGACAGAAAATCTAGAGAAAATCTAGAAAAACTAGAGGCTGACTCGGATTTAGCATCGCAGAGGATTTCCCAAATCGTACTTATCCCCAAGCTTGATTTGCTAACTTATACAATTAAAATAACATTAAAATGTAAACATCTTGTTATCTGTCGAGTTCATACAGTTTTATTATGTTTACTAATGTTTGGAGCCCACCTCGAAGACTTTCCGCTTTTGGCAACGCGCGGTGGCAAGCCAGCTTGCAACAATGGTAACCATCTGCTTAGCACTGCTCCATCTTAGACTGCCACCGACAAGTCCAATCTTGTAAAAAGGCTTTGTTTTATGTTCGACGTCTTAGGACCGACTCGACCCCATTTGATTTTACTCACAAAGTGAATATTTAGTGGAATAACTTTAAAAGTGATTTTAAGTGGTAGCTTCATACTTTGATACATTATTGCACAGTTTACTTTTATCCCAAGCGATGTATCGCCCATTGTATTTAGATGATGACATACGTAAACCTTTTTGAGGTTGTTTTTACGCCCCCACAGCAAAAACGCTCAAGGCTATCGTGCTTTAACTTCCCTGTTAAACATATGCTCCATTCTAGATCCTTTGAGCCTGGCCACAAGGCATCCCCAGCGTTACTTAGACCTGAGTTGTTTCTTCCTTTAAAACCTTTTTCGTATTACTCTTCCCCAACAACCACCCAACTAGGTGAATAGCCACTGGCTACTTTTATTCGCGGCCCACTTGCGTGGTCGGGCTGAGAATCTTTAAACGTAAGCAATTCGTTTAGATTACGGCAATTATTTATTTAATTGTAGCACTTCGTTTCCCATTACTCTAATTGTACCATCATCGTGAAGCACCATGACCTGCTACCGTTGTTTGTCTGAGTGCCTACATTGGAGAGCCCTGCCAGTAGTTTTCTTCCTCAACTTTCCTGGATGGTCCGACTTTTTTTTTTTTTGGAGGTTAAGGGCAAATGCATTATGCAGACCGGACATCATTGACTGTGCTTTGTCCCATACTGTGGGACTCTCACCCATGGTCACACATGGTCCGACTGCCACTATGGTAAGGCTACCGAACTGTAAGCTACCAGACAGTAATTATTACGCACCCATTAAATCGTTAGAGGAAAGACCTTTAACTAAGGACAACCTTTAACAGTTCTTCAATAGTACGGGGAAGAAACCGAAGCTGAGTTCTATGTGTACATGTAAACATGTCTGTTGATGTTCTAACCTACAGATAAAATAAAAAAAATCCAGAGATAAAATTTTTAAAAAAATCGACTAATGTTAATCACGCGTGCGTTCACTCATGTAAAAAAAATAACTAATCTATGAACTAAATATAAGCTTTTATCTCTAATAAGACTCACGAACTCATCATTGCATTATTAACTCGTAACATGTTCAAATTAATTTCCACATTTTCGCCCCTTGGCAAACAACCGTCAGCGACGGTACTCGTGCTGGAAGATTTTATCAATAAACAAAAAAAAAAAAAGAACATAATGCTTTGCCGGTAAAGCTAAATGAAAGGGAAGAATGTATTTAATAAAAAACTATGGAGATATTTCTCTAAAATTGAAAATCATCCTCATGTAGATATTGAAGTAAAACGTTTGATTTTTATCTACGAGGTGAGTGAAAACCTTTTAACGGTTAAGAAGCCTTAATTTAAGATGGATTCGATACAGACTTTCTATAACATTCTCTTGTAATGTATAGCGTTTGCACGGGTCTAGCTATAACAATCATTTCTGTGGTCATTCGAACGGTATTAGTTACTAATATCACCCCTAGATATGCTTGTAATATTGTATTATAGGAATATAGACATATTATTATGTTTCTATTACAAATGGGTTGAATCCGGTCACCATTGTAATAATTGTCTGCTGCTTTAACAGTTGTCGAACGAGGACTTTGCAGTTTGTGCAGAGGCGCTTGCCTCCGTGGCGTATATTCTTCTTTTAGATCGTCCACAATACTGTTTATAGGAACAAGCTTCAGAAGCTCAAAAGCATGAATGTTTCTGTTTGCCGACTGGTATGATGAGCGTCGTTATTGTTTAGTTTTTGTTATTTTCCTCGTTTTTTTTTTTTGCTCGTCTTTGTATTGGTGAGAATGTTTACCGACGATAAGCAAACCTATGCACATGACCATAAATTTGTTTTCAGTCAGATGAATAACTGACTGACTTTTGTGTAGGAAGAAACGTTCCTGTTGGTAAGAGGCTTTGGCAGCTTATTTTACTTATTACAACTAACGCTGATGGGAAGTTATATCATATGGTGATTCTACCGGCCGATCCAGCGATACGGCAAGTGGTTACCGATGCGGTGTGCACGAGCTACAGAAATTGTAATGTATGTTTCCAGACCCGGCGCTTACGGCCAGCTTTCGCTTGGCCAGCTGTTTTTTTCGGCGGCTGTATCCAAACAGGTTTCTAGTAGCGAGCTGGCAGCACACGGGCATAAGTGAGTGGATGGACATGACAATATACTGCGGCTAACAGCGATGTGCATAAATTTTGATTAATTGAAGAAAACGCACCGAAATGCGAATGGACCGCAGCCTGATGATGAGACAGTGTCTACCACGTCTAGCTGGAACTGACGGGAGCGAAGAGGGCCCGTGAAGTACTAACATGATAATACGAGCTGCCTCGTTGCGCCATGCGTCGCGACCATTTTGATCGCCCGGCGCGGCATCTAGTATGCGCAAACATGCTTAGCCACTTGTCCCAATGCAGGTAGCAATTTGGCACCCCTCTACCGCGGCATTCGTAAAATTACTATCGCGACTGCGTTTCTATCGCTACCAGAGCCTATAACCTCATAGCGACTCTAATGAGATCTGCGGAACTTAAGTTCTGTCTGGCTAGCTCAGCGGGACTTCTGCTTTGACGTCCTGTTATTTTGACGATGTCAACAAGGACCGTACTATCCACCGCCGGCATTGATGATAAACCGCCTATCTCGCTTAGACAAAGCTTCCATCTTTGTGCTTCATTTTGGACGATAAGCACTTAGCTTAAGTTGGCCGACAGATTACCCACATTTTCGTGTTACTCAAACCGAAGCCTTGAAGCGCCGCACACAAAAAATGCGTGCATGGTCCACGCAAATGATTAACTTTATCAGCACTACGTAAACAAATGGAGTAGATAATTGGGAAATCATAAAATCAAAAAAGTATGTGCATCTTGTGGTTGCGAAGCGCTAAGATAGCTGTGACCTCAGTCGAAGTTTCGAACCCAACGAAAAAAATATATACCTTGTACGGATTGCATTTTAATATTTTTAAATTAGCCTTGATGATGACCACAGCAGTCGGTGCGGTCGATGGATTTTTTTAACGAATCACGCGCTAACTTCGCGATGGCGATACAACAGTATTGCTGTTCGCACCGATGTACCGCGGGAACGATCATTTATGTAAGCTTTGATCAATAACAACACACTGTGAATATCCCATGTCAGCAAAAGTATTTCCATTGGCTGCACTGCGTAAATCATAATAGCTTCTCTTTTATTCAAGTTACACTTTTGGAGAAATCTTTTGATTTAGAGCTAGTTATTCCGATTGTTAACCCACCTGCTGGAAAATAACGGAAGTGCCAAGGATGGTCGGATGTCTCCGGGGGTTTCAACGTCCGAGCTGTCGCTTCTGCCTTCTTCCGTAGTATGATGTAGTCTTCGCCTCGCTTGTCTTGCAACGAGGTGTCGCCAAACTTGCCGAAGGAGACGGGCGTTCGAAAAGAAGAGGCTAACGAGTGCGGTCGTTGCTTCGGCCAACTTGGAGCTTATCGTCAGCTGAGGCCAAAGTTCCAGCTCTGGCAAGCCAGCGCTGTGCCGGATATCCGGACAATAGCTTTTAGCATCTGGAAGATATTGTCCCCTTCATTCGAACCCATTTTCAACCCACTTTTAACTCCCTCTGAGGGGGAAGGGGGAGGATAGGCATCTGCATCGCAAATAAATGGCTAAGGTCAAGCGAGTAGAGCACTCACGCCTTGACAACGACAAACACTAATAGCGTACAAAATAAAATGCGACATTACTCTGATTGTTGGTAAACGGACGATAGTTAAAGGCGTGGGGGCCGAAGACAGTTGACAGACAGGTTCTCAGGATGCTGAAGGTACCGGCTAATATTTAACGTTTGCCCAGGAACTTCTTACCAGCAACTGTCGCCCACAGACACACACGCATGCCGTACATCTACAGCTAACACATATTGTTGCAGTTAGTCTGCATTCTAATAAACTAACTGGACTTTCTGGCAATGATCTATTTGCAGGAAATTAAAAATTTTTCCATCTATTTTATTAAGCAGGTAGACTCGCTTGTTGGCGACTGAATGGCGCAATATCTTTTAGCATGGCAGCGATGTTCATTATCGTATGGCCACAAATAAACGTAGTTTATGGTGACACATATTACGCGAGTCGCGTGGATAGAAGGAGCTATTCATGGATCTGTTGCTGGTTAGCCATTTAGGTGCTACGAATGTTGGCGCTTGACGGTCATGTAAATTACATTAGTTATCGATGAAATCTCTTTTTTTCTTTTCAATTCTGTAGAGGAGAAGAGTATAAGATTGGAAAATGTACGGAAAAACGTTTCGTCTAATAAATAGAGTAGTATATAAGGTATACGACAGGCCGATATGGGAACACTGTTATGGTTCGGATAGAGCGAAGGTGACAATCTGCTATTGTTAAACTAAAATGATTGACTACAGCAGTGGAGCATCGACTGGCTACGGCCGGCTTCGAACCCACACCATGCGCACGTTAAGTAAGATCAGTTCATAACAGCTACGTTATTATATATAGAAAACACGAAATAGTTTCTCGTCTCAATGAGTTCAGAATGAAGTATATAATTGATTTTCCCAAAGTTCCAACCTAATCTCGAGACGTCAGATACGGTTGAATAGGCTCAAACCCGAGAATATTTGGTTCCATTCAATAGATAATTATATGGCATGTGCGCAAAAAGACACGTGCTACCACGCGACTAAAGATAATAATTTGTCCATAGTATCTCGTATATAAATACAGGCTTTACTCGCTAATCTTACTGTCTAAAACGGTATGGGTCGGCACCCGTTCAATTTGGGCTACGGTCACAAGGAATTACATCGAATGTTAAAAAATGAAGGCTCTCCATATCCATGATGATCAATGCTTGCTGATTCTCCGGTCCCGGTTTCTCTCTGCAGCCCCCGTATCAGCTTACAGCATGAATAAAGTTCGGCACACAATATATCGAGGTCGAACGAACGAAATGCGGACGATCTCGCTCTGTATAGGCAAATATATCTGGTCGAAAAGGTTTGAATTCCACTTAACTCGGGCAAATGCTGCCTCCTGGCTTCGTGTAGAATACCTACAAATCCTTAACCACTCACGAAAATTATACGATCGCAGTTCACAACCTAGAATCGGAGATTGGACAACTAAAAAGGGTGGCCTCATGCTGTGTACATCGCTCAAGATATACGCTTATCAGAATAATAAACATAAGTATGGACAAAAGCATAGTTCACAAAAAATAAGAACTAAGTGAGTTTACCGCCAGAGTAATCCTTATATGCCGGCGTTCTCTCTCTCCCACAAGCACGTTTTCCACGCTGGGGGTTAGAGGTCACATAGGCCGCGTTAGGCTAGTGTAGGCCTTAAGGATCTGCCGGGCGGTAGCAATGACTACGTGCCACTGTACGTGGTTATTTAACATCTAAAATATCAAGCAATGCCTCGTATGTATGATAAGAATCACGCAATGTCGCATGCGCTACATTCTACTAAGAGATTTGTGGTTTATACAAAGAAAAAATTTCTTAATTACATATATCTAGTTTAGGAAAAATTTTAGGAAATTAATAAAGTAGGCATTTTTTTTGGAGTCACCGTGCGGTACATAGAATATGTTCTGAACTTTATGGGTGTTTCATGGGGTGAACTTCGTGGATCCTTGTTACCTATAAAGGAAAAAAGTTATGCGTAAAATCCGATAAAATACCTAGCAATAGTTATGCAATACATGTATTGATTTTCATATAGAGCGCAGAGCACATTATTGTGTACCGTTCCAATTTTCAGCAGAAATGGCCTCCATTTTGGCGATGTTGTATTTTGTCAAATGGTTCTTATCGCATCTGCTCTGGAGCTTCACTGCGTCGTAACACACATGTGGTATTTATGAACTAATCTGTACAAAGGCGAACAACAATGAAGTAAGTTAAGGTAATCGCGGAGAAGATCCCATAAAATACTATGCGTGCGTTATCTTCAAGGAATCGTCGCGTCGTTCGGGGCAGCTGATTCGAATTTTCTCGTCTGGAGCAGCAGCCTGTCGAGATAAACAGAATATTATCATAGTCTATCTGTACTTAGGCGTCATTCGGCGAGGATTCTAGTGTAGCCTACAGGCACCCCTTAGAATTGTGCAAGTTACCATTGCCTGTTTTGTTTCATTACGATGTTGCGTTTCAGACACTTTAGCGCTTCTATACTCTAGGCCGTTAACCCAATGCTAAAAACATTTTTACATCATATGAATAGGTGCGCCTGAAGCAAAACCCGCATAATTTCGTAATAAAAGAAATTCCCTTCGGGAATAAGGAGCTAACTATGGATTGCAAAAAAAAGACAACGTAAAAGATCAGTGAAGTAACACAGATAATTAAGCCACATAATCCGCAGTAGCTATGTGCGCGTATACTTTAGTAGCACCATGCGAACGCTTGGGCAAGTCGAATATTTTGGTTACTTGCGTTCATCATTATAATTGACTACACACTTTTTCTCTTCACTTTTATGTAAATACAGCATAATTGGCTACTCTATCACAGACAACTTCTCTCTAAAGACTTCATTCTTTGCTAAACCTCAAAAAACCGCGTTGCCTTAAATCGCGCCTGCAAAGTAACGATGAAAGAGTTGAGGTCACGTCCTCAGGAAAAATAATATTCAGCAAGCCTTCTTTTTAGAGCCAAGCTCCATAATTTCGGGCACTAGGCAGTAACAGTTTCAGTCGATAGTTACAAACAGCGTCTCCCCCTTTGCTAGTTGTTTCCTTTGTAAAATAACATTACAAACTTGGATAGATGGCCCTTCACATATGTATATACAAACGACGCTGAACGTCTTAGGTCAAACTCATAGGCTTCCTGCATCACTGTGATCAGTTCCCTACTTCGAGTATGTTACAGCACTTCTGCGTTAATGCGTCCAGTTTGATCTAATTCAACTGATTCGCTGTTTGAAAAATATATCATTTGCCGTTAGCATCTGATTTCTACCCTGCCCGTTAAGAATGACCCCTTACTAAGGACCCGCTACTAAGAATCACCCAAAATGTTTGCTGTTCTGCCAGCTTAACTTCCTCGAACTTAACAAACAAACAGCGCACCTTATTTTTGTCCCGATCGCGTCGAAGGCCTACCAGCCCTCGACGGCGTTTTGGCCTTCTAGACGTAGTATACAAAGTGTCAGCAGAAAAAGAGGAGACCTTTTTAGAAAAATACTAGGGATTTTTTTTGTTTTGCCTCTTGTAACTAATCTAAACACAACACTTTCCTGAACCGGTTTATTTCGCAAGCGGGTTTGCTTAAGAAGACTCTGTGACTATATATTTCCTTTTAGCGAAAGTCCTCTAACTGCATTTGATGTGTTTCTTGCCCATGGAGATCGTAAGGTATAGTCTGGAAGGTGCAGCTAAATGTTTAATCCTAGCATTCCTGAACCTGAATAAAAATAAAATAGAACTCGAATATTAAAAACAGTTTGAGTCCACCTATATGTTTGCCTGTTGTTAATACGTAAGACGAAATTACTAGCCCTTGACCACTTTTTACAATTTCATTCGCATCATAACAAAAGCTGAATACATGAATTTGACATGAAAATGTATACATGTTCACCCGTAGCAGACGATGCAACCTTAAACATAACGTGCTAGCGCTGAAGTACATTCGGCTGTTTTACAGGTGTATAGCCTCTTGTTTAAGTCGTCTCTAGTACATTCATTAAAAAAATGCTTCCAATATTTCATTAGGTCTGAGAGAAGACACGGTCATTTTAATTGAGCGCATTGCTTTTTGTCGTGTTATAGGCCCCTTTCGATGTTTCTTCCGTTATCTATCTCCTCTAACGACTTCCTTATATCAATTGACCTGACGGTCGAATCTATGTAGTAAATCCTTAAAACAATGAGAGTGCCTGAACGAGCTTAGAAAATTTAGCAAGCGTTTTTTGTGAATCTCTGGCTTAATGCTCCCTGGCTTGCATATGCTCCTTCAATTCGTACATCGAAGCTCAAGTATAGAGATGTGACAAGATGCAAAAAAAACGTTTAGTACTATAAGACATCGACTACCCCGTAGTCCACTCCAAGGCCCGTCACTGCGTCGAAAAGACAAACGAATTTAACGAAAACAAATGTGATCCCCATATTGACGTTACAATTTGGGTTCTGGCGCATATTACTGCGTACTGTATTATACATGAAAGCATATTCTGATCAAGCAACATTTGAAAAAGGTACAATTTACATTGAGCATAAAGTTCTCTTCAGTTATAAGATCCCTTTGCGGTTTTGTGGAGACGCAGAAAGAGAAACTAGTAGCAGTTGGATAGATGGCTCAATATCATAAGAACACACAGATTATGTTTATTAAAAATTTTAGAAATAAAGATTGTGATGAACATTCTGGATTGGACCTGTTTGGTTGCAGAAGTTCCATACCAAAGTAAAAATGCCAGTCAGCACAACGTGAAGTTGAGAATCACGAACTTTGTATGCACGGCTATTCTAGAAAAGCCCTTACGATAGTATTGCCCTGATTTGGATATTAAGTGCTTGCTTGAGTTGATGGTGGATTAGGAAAGACCAGTGACTGTCGCTTGCCCAGAAACCCGAAGGTCACGCAAACGACTCGCAAAAAACTCACCGTTAGTTTTGCTTTTGGGATAGCTGATTAAAACGATATGAAATAGGAAGAAGCCATAAACAAGAAGAACCCAAGCATCAACGGCATGGATGACGTCACTGGATGGCGCGTTCGAGACCTGGGAACAAAAACCGTTTGTTAAAATTGGAGCCATATCGGTGCGGGATACGCGTCTTGCCCTTATGGACAGCATCCAACGTGCATGTGGTCAAATCGATTTTTGCCACATGTTTAGTTAATGTATTTATCAACTTGACCATTATCTATTATGTGCATATGTGTGTATGTATGTACGCGCACATGCGGGCTTTGGCAGATAACGTCACCCTGAGCGAACACGACCCTCTGAGACAGATTACTCTAAATCTGTCCCATCTAATGAAAAAAACTGTTAGTAATAGGCCTGTTTCTCACGGGTGAAGTTCACAAAACGAAGCATTCTACCGAACTGTTCTACCTCGAGTCAGTTAGCCGAGTCATCGCACCGTATATATGACCATGATCATCATCATCATTTCGTACGCTCACGTATTCATTGCACGTAAATAATAGATCATAATCACGCACCAGTGCCTAATATGTACACTAAGGTGACTCAGTTCCTGCTAGGATATCGTAAAGATAAACTTCATCGTTCGGTTGAAATAGGTTATATTGATCGATCATGTGATTTGTATGTGCAATCACGCCAGCATGCAGCTGGCGCCGACCCAACCTACTTCTGCTATCATCTTGCAAAATTTACGTAATCAAACATTTTCTGTTATTTAACATTGTAGATTATAAGCGTATATAACCGACTTGCGTGTTCTGTTAGACAAACAAGGGCACTGTGGAAGGAGACGTTACGCTTGGAAATTGAATTGTCCTATGGCCTATGATGGTAACAATTCGACTTCATCAATCCCATCGAGAATATTGAATAGCTGAATTATCAGTTTCATATCTAACCACTCGGCATCATAACACATTTAGTTACACACACGCCGGTTTGTTGTTAATGCTACACTGTGCCTGATGCGTGCTTCGAGGCATTTTGTACTTAAAAGCAAATCAATGTAGTATTAAAGCTGGATTAGAATTCTAGTCTAGAAGCACATTCTTCTGTCATCCTGTCAACTAGCATAGGATCCTAGCGTGTAGATAAGGTGATTTCAGCAATTCTCGTTTAGTTAACCATTATATGGAAAAAAACAAATGACGGAGCTAGCATTTAACTAGATAGAATATTCTAGCTAAAGGCGGTGCGGTCTATTGCGCTGCTATGAACCGCTACCGCTGTTTTCCCGATAGCATCTATGTTCTTCATTTGTATTTGTTCGCTCAACATTTGGTGATTAGCTAGTCGTGACTTTAAGATCATAAAAACGTTCTAGGCTTATACGTATGCATAACAGGGTATGTTTATGATGGGCACGGAAAGAAGCCTTGCATAGACCGTGTACGATTGCATTTGCAATGCTATTATGTTGTAAATATCTACGTACTTACTTGAAGGGTAATTCCAATAACTGCAACAAAACAAAGCGCGTTTACGATGTGCTCGTTCTTCCGTCTAAACGAGGCAGTGATAGCTGCGCACCCGGCTAATACAACACAAGGCACGAAGAGCGTGAACAGCCAACGACGTGGAAGTCGGCGTAACCGGATTACCGATGATACACATGAAAACTTGCCGAGCTTTATGGACGTTACGCACTGTTCTGTCCGAATAGAAAAATTTTCTAATCGGTAGCCATCGAGTTCAATGCCTGTAAACGTGTGTGCATTGTGTGACAGAAGAGGAAGACTAGCGTACTCATGTGGCGTAACAAACATGGAAAGCCAAAAACATGTACACGTAAATTCGTGTTACTATCATGTCTTTCTCTGTGTCAGCCAACTATATCTGGGCCGTGTTTGAAATACAGTTGCAATACGAGCGTAGTTTATTTACTTAACGACAGGGCTTTTAATGGCCCTTAACACCGTAGGCAATATCGAGTAGTAAATAATATGACATCTAACTCGTTTGCACTCATCTATCATGCCAATACTCTTATTATCTCGAAACGAGCAGCTACAGAACGTCCAGCATATGTCCGAACTGTCTTTTCTTCTTTTTCTCTCACTTTACCATATAGCTATTGTACTCTTCTCGCTACCTACCCCTGTAAAAGGCAAGGCCACCGTCATCCCAGCTAAGTTGCATCTCGGTAAGTTCACGAGAGTAGGACGCCACTCGCAGCGGGCAGGACACTGACCCAAACGGGAACCAGCTTGCGTTGACAGGGCATGATAGAGACAAGGAGATGCGAACGCTGTGCTGAACCTGCGTGATTATCAAGTTTGGCAAATTGCGCATAGGGCCGTAAGCATAGAGGGTAGGTATCTTGGCGCTATAAAGGAAGAAGTGTGAAGAAGACGATAAAAGGGAACAGCGAACAACAGCTTAGGACAAGACGGAAGGAGCGAAAGAAGGAACTCGTCCCGACTAAAAGGGGCAAAATCCGGAAAGCGGGATCGGAAACGTAGCTGGGATCGAGTCGCAAGTGATTTACTCAATTCAATACCATGGATTCTTAAATTAGCTCGCCCAGCGCGGTACACGGCAGAACCACGGAGCACAGCTAAGCCAACCTGCTTCCCCTTGTGCTTGGCTGTATCTTCGGAACTGACGTCGCGTATCGAACTTCGTCCTGATAAACTTTATGGCAGCTAAGCAGCAACCATCCCTTACGTAAGGCCGATCGTAGCGGCAGACCGATCTACGGATCGGCTGCTCGGAAAGAATGAGAGGTAGACAGCTGTGAATGTCATTAGGTTTTCGCATCCTAAATGCTATTAAACCGCTTCTCATCTGGCTAACGCTGAAAAACTGACCAATGGCTGCGGAAAAAGAACGACAATGGCGAGATAACGAGCAAATTGCTAAACATATTTTTCTCATGCACATGCAGTGAAGACATCACGGCCTCAGCATTGCGGCTTTTCGGTTCTAAAGTTGTGACAAGATGATAATGCGTTCATGCGAAAAACCACACGAAATGTGTTTATGTTATGGAAACATCTCACAAACGAAAGCCTTGAAACTGTTCTCTAATGCCGTATGCTGGCAATCTTTGTATACGATTCGGTATGTGACGCATGGATGTCCTACAATAAGACGCGATGCACACACCTGTCCATTTGGGTAGATCCGGATAAGCGCGTTGTCGCTAAGCGTCTTGTGAACCTGGGCCTCCTTTTCGTTAGTAATAAACATGTCCGGCACCCACAATCTTTCCGACCTCGACCGTCCCACAAGTATATAGTTCAGTCGAGACGAGTTGAAAATGAGGCGCTCATCGCGCCATCGCAGGCGGAGTATTAGCTGCAACCGTATGAACAGTATCATTGTACCAGGGAAAACACTATGTGTGTGGGTTATGCTGTATGATTGTTTTGTTGAATCCATTTAGACTCACCTGTAACGACATTTCTCTATTCAACTCATTTACTGAGTAAATCTCTCGAATGAAAACGTTTACACGAACAATCAGCTGCAAAAAGTTAGATGTAAAGCTTCGTTAGTAAAGTCACTTCTTTTCGTAAGATGCCTACTTATTGGGTATAAGTGACTTCCTTTATGCTACCAAAATTTAGTTATATACAAACAAAAACTAAAATATAATACACATATGTGTTCTTTAGTTTTTACTGCGAGCATGCGTTCGTGTTGTGTACAAGTGCCTATTGTAAAAAATCATTTAATTGAGCGCTCTCGTTGATGATTATGTGGTTACGTTGTAACAATTAGGTCTATGCCGCCGGATACGTTTAGTCTTTCCTATTCTAGCGTATACTTATACATTGTATACCGTGGGTTAAAACCGCGTGCACTATGCAATATGTTTTATGGCCAAATGCACGACATATGCACTTCATGCTGCTACAGGCTATATTAAACCCCACTCCTTGAACGCATGCTTTGACAGGTGCAGATTATTTCTAAAGATCTCTACTGTAAAAAATAGAGCAACAGCTCTTCCCAGAGCAAACTGTCAGCTATGGCTTTTACGATAGACCTGGGTTCTCCCACTGATTCATCATGGCTTCGTAGAATAGAAGGTTAAGTTGCACGCCGCCTAATTTCTACAGAACACATTTAAAGCACAATATATATCATAATATGAAGACATTTTAAAAGCTTTACTCGACGAAGAAAGGGTTCCGCTAGCCCAAATTAACGATTTTCTAATGCACCAATAATGTCTTGCCTTTGCCTTGTTTAACGGTCGAATTGCCCTATTGTACGTTTTGTTGTTGAAAAGCTTATCCAGAATAACCTCTTCCTCCGATCGCGCACTTACTGCACACCTCGGAACTACTGCCATTAGAGTAATTAACATCCATAAGGAGGACACACAGCACATATTTGTAACTGTAACGAAACAAAGTTACTTCAACGTTTCGGTTTCCACGATCCACCCCCTGTATTGTAATAGGCTTTCTAAAAAAACTACAGGCTCAGCGGCGATAAAACAGTCCAATTAAAAAAACTGAAATAAATTTAATGTCTGTTGACCTTCGCGTAGACGAAAGGCATATCAGACTCTAATAAACACAGTTTCATGAAGCCAATAGACACCCCAAAGGCCATATTATCGTAGCAGCTATGTCTCTCGGATGCTGCAAGCCACACAAGTGGACCCTTGGTGGAAAGTGCCCAAGATGAAAACCATATGTTTTCAGGGTGGCTTCTTTGATAAGCGCAGTCGTGCCCCGTGTTTCGCCAAACCCAAACGAGTAGGGTAGCCATTTTTATAAACACTTCGTTCTGGATAGCTAGAAAATAATACCAAGGAAATCATGCCATACAATCTATATGATTAAACAAAGCAAATTTAGATGCTATCATAACCAATTCAGAACAACCGGCCAAATAATAAAGAGGATATATATTATATATTTAAAACTGTGTAGCCTTTTGCGTATGCAAAATTGTACCTGTTTATTCAAAAATAATTTCGACTGCATCCTTGAATGGAAACCAAGTGATTTTCTATTTTAAAGATGATTTAACTCTTTAATTAATTAGAGTATATATTAAATGATCTTTAGCACACCACGAGCAGAAGGCCGTTAACAGGAACATTAGTTCTGGCACTGTGCAATTTCTCGCTGGCTGATCAAAAATGCTAAAAAAGATGGCCGTAACAAACAATTAAGCAATAGTAAGCAAGATTTACTTCAGCAGATCACCAAATACGGCCATTACGATGCGAAAATTATATACTAATGCATTCGACAAAGGCTTCCTTATTTTGCAGCCTAAAAAGGCGCTACGGTAAATTTTAGGAAAACATCAAACATAAAGACATATTTTCAGAAAGGAAACATTTTTTTAAGGTGGAGTATTTCGTGTGAAGGAGCCAGTCATCTAATGAAGCTAAGAAAAAATTTCTTGTCCCGCGTTAGACCTGAGTTAGAGAGACTCGCATCCTTAGTATAGTCGGAAATAGTTATAGTTTATCCATCACAGATTTTCACGAAGTTCTTATGGCAGTCTAAAGCCAGCTTGATCAGCAAGAGTAAAAAGAAACTATAAGAATGTGCGGCGCTATTTTTACAAAGCCAGCAATATTTCACTGAATTTTGTCTAACTATGGTGGTTGTTCATGATTCTGGCACAAATAGTTATCCTTGCTTATTTATAATCCATGATCGTGCGTGATGACCTTGTTTTGAAAGCAGGCGACCTCAGCATATGGTAATCATCCGATTCTCTTATAAAACCACGTATAGCATGTTATTTACGACAAACATGTAAGGCACAAAAAACAGAAAGAGCTATAAATCAGATTAACCTTCATATTTACACACACGCTTACTTCATTTAGTTGTAAAGAGAGTCGATTACGAAGGTCACTTCCTTTGCCGAATTAACAATCAACGGCGTGCCATCTCATATTAAACTTTGGCCTCTGGCAAAATAACTCAGTGAGGTAATTTATGAAGTTCGGCATGGAACAGACAACGAAACTATTGTAAGTTCTGCACTATGATCCACTCTCTAGCTTCTTCTATTCTTCGACCATGAAATAAAAAAAAAAAAATTTGTTTTTTGTAATACAGTCAGAATTCGACAAAATGTAAAAGCAACATAAATAACCTGAAGGGTTTCGTCATTTCGACTCTGGTCGGAAAGAAAATCGTGTCAAGTTTACGATTCATATCTAAAGTAAAAGCACTGTTTTTGATAGTGCTATACAAAAAAAAGTATGGTATTTCCTTCTAAGAACATACACTCTTGTTAACCAAAAAAGCGGCAATCCGCATTCTTTTACGTCCCTATAGCGCCCAAGAACATTCTACATGTACGAGATAACTTCGGCTCTGCGTTACCTTGATGTCGTATACTGAATTATGTGTGAAGTAACGAGTCAGTGGTATAAGTGGACCCTCTAACAATGAATCTTACTCTTTGTTTTGATTAAGTATACATACGAAAGTACTGCAGGCTACCTAGCTCGACGAAATGTAGCTGGAGGCTAAACTATATTTCAATTATAAACAACATATAAATACTGCAAAATATCTTTTGCAAAACTTCCCGTTTTGTTAGGGTTGACGATTACCATCTACTTCGGCAAGAGATTCGAAATTACTTAGAATTTTCTCAGTTAGTTCTAGTTTGATCATATGTTTGTCATAGATCAAATCGAATTGGATCTGTATCAAATGCAGCTCCATAACCTCAGGAATCCCATATGACTCTTCCATAATACGTAATGAAATAAAATAGTCAAGTAAAACGCTGCCAGAGCCCCATTTATCAGCATTCCCTTAACTAGCAAATGAGTGACAGACTATAAACAGTTGTACTAATTTGACCAAATCATGTATTTAAAGCATGTACGTTGCATAAGAGTTTAAAATTTCATTATATTTAAACTGATAGTCCGTAGAAAAAGCAAGGTAAAGAATACCGTGAAACTATTCGTTTTCTCATAGCCATATATGGAGACTGTTTTAGGTTCATGCGATAATATCAAAATCTGGCTAATACTATATCCATAGGCGCAATATTCTGCTCGATATTTCCTTACACAATTGACCTATAAAAGTATATTATTTGCTATTTTAGGATATACCTTGCATATAATTTAAATAGAAAAAAATACAAAAAGACTAAAGTCTATCCAAAGACATCACAGCACACTTAGTATCCAACACAATCGTGTGGATTCTTGTGGGGGTCTGCATTCGTATAAATAAGATTTTACCGTTATTGAGCGGTTCGGACGTTGAACAACGAGCTCGTTATCGTTAATAATTCAACCCTAATAGTCTCAGTTTTCCCGCCTTCCTCGGCAGGCCCTCCCTATTCCCAAAGGGCTTTAGATATATTGAAAAACCTGCATGGTATCAAAATAGACAGAGACCAAAATAGAAACCTTTTCTAGAGTACATTATTGCACACAGAGCAAAAAAGAGAAAATCGTTTGGCTGTGTGTGAAGACCCTGATGAGTTCTCAACGTTGAGCGCACTGGTCGGTCTTATGGTTCACGGTAGCCGTCCGTTCAGTTGTCGTATTACGGTAACGGGACTGATAGAGCTCATTAGTGTGCTCTTGACCAGCTGCAGGTTTCTCCCAGCGAATCTCTTACCAACTTTCTTTTTAGTTTACAAGTTCGATACAAACTATAGGTGGGCCTATTCAAATGCGTGAAACTATAACCAAAATAATGGGATCTGCATAGTACTTAAATCCGTTAACATACCCCACCGAGTTGATTTATTCATCTATTTATTAATGACCTATAGCAGAGAGACCCGAACGAGACAACGTCTGTCCGGTTAAAAAGATGTTTCCAGTTCACACCCAGCACTGCCGCTAAGTATTGCTTGAAGCGGCCAGGCCCCAGCCCAAAACTGTATTTATACCGGATTTCGCCTATAGACTATTTCATGTCTTCTTTAATAGGCACACACGTGACGACAACACCCCACGAAATCTATTAGAGTAAATTCATCTGTGCACATTTCTACCAGTGTAAGTACCGCTAAATCCTGTGGGAGGGACCTGACGGCCCATTCGGGATTAATCGGGCATTGTAAAGGAACTAATGCGCAATGATAGATATATAATAATAGTATGAAAGCAGACAAGCTGCTCTGCAAAAGCTGGTTCAGTTTTAAGATGAAAAAAGGAGTTGTCCTCGCTGTTCTAAAAAAATAAAATTCCAATAATATAAAAGATTTTTAAAATATAGCGCATTGCTTTACCCGTCATCATCCGACATCTTGCTTCCAATAGTCCGGCTTCCAATAGTACGGTAAAATTCTTTTACTCAACGTATAGCGATTGGAAATGATCTAGTCCCACCGCACCGCAGCTTATATTTTCTGTCTGCAAAAGAAAGGCTTGTCGAATTTGACGGCCTGATTTCAATACACCAAGCAAATGGTGTTGCTGTGGCCTTGTGTGTCGCTACCTAGACCTGACCGTCAGGCAGCCTTGTAGCAACGAGATTCGTCGCGACAACTGCTTTAAATAGGCCAGTTCATCCATAGACAGCCTAAATGTACCTCAGCCTCATTAACCTATGATGAAGCTGACATAATTTGCTCTATCAAGCCAGTAAAACAGATTAGCTCTGCCCAGTTAACCTATGCTGTTAAATAAAATCTCAGGGTAAGTAGAATTGCGATAAACGCAGAAAGATATCTAGATAATTTTCTTGCTTAGCGGTTATAGATCGTAAGCGCTACCTCCGCTTGTTCTAAATGGCCACACAACCTAGCTACAAGAAAAGGTCAAGCTTCTGGGAGTTACTCAGTGGATGATCAGGCCATCGACGCTTCACGGCGGCAACAATCGATGTTCGACAGAGATAATGCACGCTACCGAATACGCAAGTCGTACGTCGCTCATTGTGCGAAACATCGGACGGTCCAGGGAACAACATGGCCAGATAGTCTCGATGGAGGACAAGCTCACTTGCTCAAAATGTTTAGGAATTGAAAGTAACAGAAAACGATTCAATATACTCAAGCTGCTGCAATATCGTTTTTAAAACTCTGCTTATATTTCAAGCGCTTCGGCATTGTGTGCCACGCAATAGACTCTAAATAATGTCAAGCTATAAACATTACGATATGTTGGTGCATTGTGTTATCTTTAGGATCACTTTATAACGGAGTAGGACACGCTTTTGCAGCATACTAATTGACATTTGCTAGAATTGTGACCTATAAGACAAGGTCAGAAATGTCTGTATATAAATAGCTAGTTAAACGTTCATTGGGTAATTGCGATATGTATACCAGTAGGTAAGCCAGGAGTCACGATTCAATATTGTTTAAATACTCGCGCAGAGTCATTCGAGGTTATTAACACCCACATGCATGGCAATATATATATATATATATATATATATATATATATATATATATATATATATATATATATATATATATATATAATATTGGTTCTAAATTACTCCTATAGTACGTGGATGGTATGCGGTTCGTTATTTTAAATTGTTTCCCATTGCATGTTAAAACTACAATTTTGCTTTGTCCTCTTTTCTGGATGTCTCCAACCAGACAAGAAAGGCTAGTAAGGATATTAATATTATCTACCAGTCTAATATAACTAAACATTTGCCGACTGTGTTACAGGGACAACATCGCGTAAAATTCACTCCAACTTGACCCAGGCGTCGGCAATACCGACTACTCTTTTATTTGCCGCGCTCAGTTTTGAAATCTCAAACAGGTACGTTAGTAATTTCTATGAGAATATTTTGGCAACAAATCTGTCGCACTAGAAAATCGTACATGAGAATTTATACAGTTTTTAGTGCAGCATTATCTATACCTATGCTAGCTCAAATCATTGCATCGTAAAAATCTTCATACATTAGCCATGTACGATGGACGAATGTACCCACTTAGCTGTAAAAAAAAAAGGTTCTTGCTGAATAATTACTGCTTTCTTGCATAGTGAGTAGATGATGTATAAAGCTCACCCAACAAGGCCGATTATAGCCCAGAAAAAGTGCTCCCTATTTCTAGGTTAGGTACGGTGAAGATTCGATTGAATGCATTTGAACTAGTTACGTTTTCGACCAGCAGCTACCGATATAAGGTGGATCAATTATTTATCCATTATTTCATATCCTTGTAGTAATAAGGCTTTAAGAATTTGGAGTTGACCTGCCGATTGGACTGTTTTGTATAGTCGACAAAAACGATCGTTCGCTAAAACAAAATATTCCCAAAATAAACTGAACTAATATTGGGAAAATAACATCTTTGAATGTTAGGTTAGGTAATCTTAAGCAAACGTTGTAGTCTGGATAAGCAGATTTTGTTTCGCCCTGGGAGCCAGCCAGCCAGCCAGCCGTCTGGTAGACTGCCTGACGGCGATATCGAACGTAAAAACCTAGAAGTGAGGCTAGATTAACTGAATGAAATTACTGCATCCACCGTGTTTCATAAATAAAAAAAATCCAGAGCTCTCAGTATTTATTATTTCCGGCATTCTCGTGCAATGTAAGCACACCTTAGTACGATGAATAAGTCAATCTCCTAACTACTGAAATCACTGAT
The DNA here is from genome assembly GCF_002443255.2 of Varroa destructor. NCBI lineage: Eukaryota > Metazoa > Arthropoda > Arachnida > Mesostigmata > Varroidae > Varroa > Varroa destructor. Next base: position 10,037,944 of record NW_019211456.1, read on the forward strand.
TCTTAGCAAGATCCGAAGTATTCCATAGTAATAATATTGGACATGCAGTAATTTGTCCATATCTTCAATGGGCTAGAGTTTCGCGTAGTAAATAGCAAAAATTTATATATCTGTCTTACTTTTTTGTGGATCATGATATGTTAAGCGTGTCTTACGGTAGCAATATAACTGAGTTAAAAAAATTCCGAAAAAATAGAGAACCCTGGAAGACATGTGTCGACCCCTCAATGATAATTGAAACTGGGATTATTATGCAGCGAGAAAGTATTTTCGATGGGCATGCAAGTTAACGACGTTATTATGACTTTGTTCAGATCAGTCCCACGTTCTCTGTCTATTATGTGCAATACTTATGCAATACATTGCCTGGCCTGGGTAGCGTTGCTGGGGAGTGTCCTTCATGCTGTGAGATTGTCTAGAAGTTAATCACGTAGTAGCGTGAGTTTACTTCGAATAAGCAGATACAGAAGTGTAAAGGTAGTTTACAACTCGGATGCGATAGGAGTTAAAAACGGTCGCTAGCTCAACAGGGTTGCAGAGTCACGGAGGAGCCTACTTGTGGTAAACCAGAAAGGTAGCAGACGTTGATTTTGTTCTCAGACTAACCTCAGGTTTGTGGAGCTAGGTACATCATTCAACCGTCGATGTAACGATCTGTCACAACGACGCCAATCGATTCTCAAATTTTATTAAGAGATCGATTGTATGCTATAGCAATTTGCCCCATCTATTGTATAATATTCGTATCGTACTCTTCATACGTTCATAGCGATACGTTCTTTTTTCTTTTAAAAGAACACAAAACAATCTCCGTATTTAGCTTCAATAATGTTCTCTATCTAACAACTGGAATTATTAGGATTTCTCCGAGCCAGAACAAGTTAACAGATTCTATGACTCTCAACACAGATTGAGAAGTCGTATTCATGCCTTATATAGGGATAAGAAGAGGATAACCTATGAAATGAAATTCGTCGTTACACTCAGGGACAGGTATTGAAATCAGCGTGTTTTTAACTTCACTAGACGATAATTTAAAACAAGCTCAAACAGTAAACTTAAAGGTAGCACTCAGTTTACGCACTTTGATGATTAAACCTTTACGCGTAAACGCGTACCCTTTTCTCGATGTACATGAATCTGTTAATAGCTGAAAGGCGTACATGACGCAACACAGTTGAAAGGGCTCTATTTGTCCTAATCACGTAGGAACGAACCTCAGATTGTACGTACTTTTGGCCTTCGTAATCCATCTGTATTAGACGCGTTTTTTCTGCCTTCAAATGACCTCCTTTTCTGCGTCATTGTTGAGAGAGGAACAGCGGCTTGAACTGCAGACATTGGCTAAGGAAGCTCTGTGTTTTTAGTTTCCGAAACAGAACACATCAGCCGACTGATTGATCCTTGCTATGTATTAAAAGATAGGATTTTCGATAAAGTTTATAGATGTTTGCAAGTAATTGAATCTCTCTGAGAACTTCAACTTAAAGTACACAGTTATAGACCACGTTTACGATAGAACGAGTAAACGTGTTGGTCTTAACAGTAGACAGAATTATAATATAATGGGAATTTAATTAACCTTAACCTGTAATTTCTGTTTGTAAAACTCTGATCAAGATGTGAAGGCATTTCACTTTCTTTTTTGTCAACTGCAGCTTATAAAAGGTCTATATATGTGGGTCTATATATATATGTGAGAGGTTGCTTTTCATTTACATTGGCATCATTAACAAGGAAAGATAATTTTGTCGATCTTCGGCATTGTGACATAAACGATGACCTAACTTAGCGTGTACTTGTACATCACGCTAGTATAATGCAATCCCAGTGTCTGCTGAAATGTCTAGATAAACAGGCTGCCAGATACAAGAATGACATGGCTTCTGGAAATCAGTGAACGCATTTAATAAGTATATTAATGTAGTTTTATGGATATGGATGCGAAAAATAGTTTTAATTTATACGAGAACGTATGAAAGTTTACTATGATTGAGCTGTCAGAATATGGCTTAAGGCTGCCGATATCAGGGGCATTACTCGAAGACGATGGCTGCCTAGGAAGTACCCCAAGTTGATGATTCCTAGTCTTGCGGTAAGTGAAAGACAGGATTTTGCTTAAAGCGAGACGGTTACCACCTGTGTAAAATAGTCGGCAAAAAGTACAAGGATTAACGGACCTAAACCACCTGAATATTGCGTGTTTTCCACATGCGGTTCACTTGAATATGCCTTTGCAGGCCGCACGTTCTAGTGATCGTGACGTTTCTCTCTTTTTAGATAGATACTGCGGGCATGGCGTGCTGTACACGCATGAGGGCTTCCGTATATCAAAGCGCAACTTGTACATATCTGAAACAATACGAAATTCTCGAGGATATTGTTCTTGTGTTTATCTGTATCAGCTAAATTTGACAACGCAGGAACGCTTTGCGCGTGCGGGCATTTCGGCCACTCAATAGCTAGCTTTAGCTGAGTTTTCCCAGCAAAACAACTTACTGCCATACCCATGTGTATACTCGCACGTGAGGAAATGTAATTAGTGCCCGCGGCCATTCGGGCTCAACATCGGAGTGCGCTTATTATATTTTTAATTTTTGCAACAGGCCCAGCAACGACCATGGCCTGTGTAAAGGACCATGTAAAGATGAGCGAAAAACATATTCGTGATAGCAATAGCAAGTAATAGTAAACATATGTTATACGCTGTGCAGTTGTCTTTATTATTGAGTATATAGTATTGAAAGTATGAATTTATAATTTGTAGCACAGAACATTATATTTTTATTATATATATATATATATATATATATATATATGTAAGTAAAAGTATAACAATAAAATGTTGATTACTTTAAACCAGCAGTTTTTCGCCTTTTAGATTCTCATCCAAAAGCTGCAAAGATTTGCACCTCTTACATAACAACCGTTATCATAAGTGTTCAGCTAAAATACTTATTTGCCATTAAATATTAAAATAACATTGAAGGGTAGCAACGATAAAACTACGTGGATTTTTATTCAGTTTTACGTTTTACAATCTACGCTTTACCCAGGTCTTTTTTCATTCCTTCTGTGCCGGTGCTCAGAAGATAGGTAATTATCTAGCAACATCTAGGGGATCAACACTATTATATGCCTGGCTAATCCCATTTTTCCTGCCAACTAGATGCCGCAGGACAAGAAGTTCTATCGAACCGATTACATTAGTTAATAGAAAAAATCATAGCTAGTTTAGTACACACATGCCCATAGAGCTGAACCCTGCGTAGATTCGTCATGTAAGCTTTAGTATATGCAGCACAACTCCATAATAGATACAAGTCGCATCAATACTGGAACATCTTATTCTATTGTTTTGGTCATTCTTTCATGACGTAAGTTATCGGACACAATGGAGCGCAACAGGACGTCCACTCATTTTTCAAAGGCGGTCAGATATCTAAGCTCTATAAATTATGCTTATCGATAATCGTTCGCTGTTAACATCCGAGTAAAAAAACAGGCGCGCTACAGGTCTTTTTGCCGGACCCTGTCATATCGAATTCTGGAAGCATGTTTCTGCTCAAATAGGTCTTTCGTCCTTCCAAATATTGTCTATATTCAAATTTTATTTCCTGAGCCATAGCATTAACAATGGGACGCAGGACTTGGAAGCAAAATGTTGGTACGCCATTTTTTCAATAAATATAGACATTTCTCGAGCAATACATGCGATTGCCTAGAGGGTCTGCGCACCTTTTTCACCTACCTAAATTCGCAAAAACATGCTATAGTGCCTGGAGAGACAAGTACGAGCTCACGGTTCGAAGCTTTTTTTAAATTTCCAATAGTAGAGAGAAAAATTGTATAGCAACGCTTATGAGCGTATCTAGCAGGAACAACAACGTGAGATGCGGCAAGTGTCTGCCTTCACATAATGCTCTGCCTAGAAATGGAAAGCATTTGGCAGATAGACGTAAATTCAACCAAGTCGCACCCCGATGCCCAGAAGCAGATAAACAGTGCCTCCACGAACCGTTGCACTCAGTCGTGCCTCGACAAAATTACGCTGTACTTGAAAGGCCGCCTTCGATAATAACTTTATCCAGTTATTAGGCAATTCCTTGTAAAATAAAAAAAGAACACAAAATACGAATTTATTCACTTGACACAACAGTATTTGGCATAGGGGCATACGCGTTTCGAACTGTTTATAATATACAGTAGGGCGAGTCAATGCTGAAACGATACTTGGGTCAGATAGGTAAACCAAACAGAGATTGATGAATGTTCCAGTAAAACACTACTTTGAATCTCTTAAATAATAACACTCCGTGCTGCGAGTAGAACGTTATTAAGGAACTGTGCAGCTGAGATCACATCTGGTTTTTATTTTTCTCACACAGACTTCCTTATCAGAGCACTTACCTGCTGGCCAATTCAATCAATGATGTATTTGTAATTATATATTCGGCAAAAATACCGTAACTTCACTCTATAGAAATTTGTTCATTCATATAGAGGCAGCGAAACGTTGCTACTCCCACAAGAATATCTATGCATATGTTCCATATAGCTTTGCTGTGTGGGGGGAAAGGTGTACTACCGATTAAATAAAAAAAAAATCAAAAGTAATTAAATGTTCTAAGACTTTATCATGCAAGTAATTCCAGCAAATGATATACATCATTTAATCTCTTACTTTGAATGTAAGCGATCTAAATAATGAAAGGCTTCAAATGTAAGTGTATTATTATTATTAAAGTATTGTTATAGTAGATATTAACAATCGATCGTCCGGGTTAAAAATTATCTTTTTTTTAAGGAAACACGTGAAATTTTTCTAATTAAAATTCTTTTACAAATCCTTGCGTCCTGTTGACCTCAGTCGCAAGTTTGTCTTCCACTAGGTTAATTAGACTATCCTGTCGCCACAAGTAGGAGGTTTAATAATGTACATCACACAATAATGTAAAACTATTCATAAAAACTAAAATTCGCTCTCTGATTTTATCTCCTGGCAGATTGCTTTGTTCCATCACGAAAGGTGAAAACTAAACTTTACCTTTGTTCCTCCATTCGTATGAGTTGTAATAATCAAATCAATAGATAGAACGTTCAGCTTTGACGACAACCTATACTGCCGTCTGTGAACACAACAAGTCACGGAAACTATCAGTAAAACGCGATAGCTTATTTGAACTGATTCACTGGGTTTCTATCCAGATCACAGTTTACCACAGTCGGACTATTTAGAAAAAGGTAAATTAGAAAAAAGACATTTGTCCATCGTCTTGGTCATTCCAAGAAGTAAAGAAGGACGAATTAGGGTTATTTTCCGTGCGCACCTATTTCATTCATGAGAGCATATCAAATATATGGCGTACTTGCATTTACCTAAAAATGTCACCTAATTTTGTTGTTGTGTGATAAGCTAACGGTAAAGCGTAAAAGATGATATTTTCTTAAGGTAAATTATTCATTTTTTTATTATTTATGAGGTTTTGAGGAGGCTCTTGGGTGACCTGTCGTAGTGTAACGAAACTCTTTACGATCTGTTTGAAAACAGCCACGGGTGAATAGTTAGAGCCCACCCTCATCAAGAAGAGAAGGAAAATATAATCAAATTAAGTTATTCTCTGTTTTACCCTATTTCATTTGTGCCTCCAAGTGATAACTATGTAGGTGCGGTAGTTGGCTCAAAAATAGCCAATAGTGATTGTATTAACAAGCTTTACGTTGTTGACAGCGGACGTGAAGGTCGGTACCGATTGAATTTAAGGCAAACCGAAATGGAGAACGCCTCTCAGTGGTAGACGCGAGTTGAATATACATGGAACGATGCTGCTGTGTTTACAAATAACACATGTTATAGATTTCAACTAAATGTTAGAACCAAAGAAGTGCTACGAAATTTTCGAAGACAGAAAACGAAAAGATCAACGGTAATACCTAAATAGCTAATGGCATGAACAAATCGAACTATTTTCAGGACCACTTCTGACTACAGCAAAAATGAGGCTTTTATCTATAATCGTCGCGATTACTGCTAAGTGCGCCATTGTAGCCAGAGCGAAACTTTTTGAGTGAGTACTATTTAGAAAATTAGCTAAATACAGCAGATTCATTTTTGATTCGGGCGCAGAACACGTACCTATAGACTACGAATGCATGTTTTGTTAATGTGACGTTATTAGCAGCCTGCCAACTACTTCAAGCGTAAATCCCATAAAACTAAACCCCCAGCCATAAATAATTAACTTCTACTCAGCTTAATGCATTTATGCTATAGCTATGCATTCTACATTTTTGAAAAAAATCTACGTAGAGCATTTTATCATATCACTATAACTATAAATTAATGCTACATATACAGGTCATGCAGGCCGACTGCCATGACAATCTCGAAGGTGCTGCGTCTTTGGCACTCTTAAATACCCCAGCTTTATCTTCCGTATAGAATAAATACAGGGTAGAAAACATACGTATTATTATTATTATTATTAATTAATAAATATTACGAATCGAATTTGCACTTACAAAATATACACAATTTCTACATGAAGCATGTTTGTAATGGTACTTCTAATGAATAATTTTTTTGATGCACATTGTACTCGCATGTATCATAACTTTGAGATACTTGATGATCAGTATTTCCTAATGTAATTCAATGTTCTAACATAATCTTTCACAATGAGGAGCGCTCCTTTGGTCAAGCCAACTTATCAAGCGGAATTCTTCGCCAGCAATATGAAGGTGCACCGACAGCCATCTGCGATAAAATACTAACATTATTGACAAAAAAACGCATTAAACAAGTATGGGTTTGAAGTATTTGTCATTCCAGTCGTCCCTTAATAATCTATCGAGTGTCTACGGTGCTTGCAGTGTTCATAGAAACCCAGATTACACATCGGGATGCAACGTGCGTTTTGAAGAGCCTCTGAAGAGCGATACGGCCTTCTTCAACCAGTTTATTGATGGAGCCAGTTGCCTGACGGATAATTTTCTTCAGAAGGGTGAAGAGGCCAACCCGTACGAGTGGGTTTTTCAGCCGAGTTTGTTTAGCTATTATTTACGTTTTTATCAAGTCGTCTTATGGTTAGCACAATAACAATAGCTGATGCAAAAAATTAATTTTCGAACCGAAAGGGAGGAAAGCTACAACGATAACTGATGACCGGCATAAGTGTCCACCAATAATAGTCGCCTAATACTCTTTCGTATATAAGACAAACATCCATTTGATTCTATACGACAGCCAGTGACATGTTAATCAGGCAACTTGAATCATCTGTTTTTTACGGTTAGTCTGCAACTTCCATACATCCCTGTGACCGGAAACGTCGACGACCAGCTAACCGCATACTTCCCGGAAATTGTTGGGCCGGAATCAATTGCCGTGGTGGAAGAAAAAGACTTGGCATATACAGGAGCGGATGACGGCTGGATTTATAAGGTACGTGTGTGAATGACGAATTTAAATTTCCTGAAATTCAATAGCATTTTTATTTTCATCGAAGCATATTTTCGAAAATAGGATCGGGTCGGAATAGGTTATGGCTAAACTTTGCAAAAATAGCTTTGCATTTTAGCTTTGGTGCATCTAAACGAACCCTTTTTTTGTATTTCAACGGCGGGTTAAGATTTATTTTGGGACCTAGCAAGGAGCCTAGAGCAGCGCGTAGCAAAACTATGCAATGAGTACTCTTCGACAAACTTCTGCACAAAAAACTTGCGGAAAAATACGAGCTAAACTCAGTTTATATGTTAGATTAGGCATACTAAGCAGCCTATACTCGCGTGATTCCGCTCACATAGGACTGAGCTTTGGGCCTTTGCCCGTGACCACGCACTATTAACACCTGTGTGCATGACTGAAACCTGCAAGAGTATGCCTGCATGACCCATCACTTCCGGTGAAAATGCGTGCCAATGTTTCAAACCTCTTCTATTTATTATTCCGTCAGTTTGGGACCTGATTAAAATTAACGAATGGCTTTGATCATGTCTGCGTCGCCCAAATCTCTCTGTGTACTGTGTTTGTCTATTTTTACATTTATATGTTATACTCTGAGTGGGCAACGTTCGAATGGTCTAGAGGTCTACGTAGACTACTCATAAAGCTATGTCGACATGTACACAGTTGATTTTAGTTTGATGAAATGCTCAGATCGTTATAACGTGATACCGAGGCTAGCTTTGAGGCCAAGGGGTAAACGTGTGATAGGATGGGCAGTGAGTCCCTTCGATCACTGCTCTTTCTGAGTCCACTGCGTTCTGGAAGCTGGCTTCCACGACCTAGCCAGTGTCGTGAATCAAGAGATTAGCATTCTGTGTAATAATATTCTATCTAAAAATGGCTTTTTTTGCTACTTTAATTAAGATTAAGAGGCCAATACTTTACCATCAAATAAAAAAAAGTGCTTCTTTTGTGCGAAAATGGATTTGAATCATTATAGCTTTACAGAATAAATGGATTAACTAATACACACAAGTTCGTATGGGTCAATCATTTTAATTTCAGATCGATTTATTGACAATGAAAGCGATCAAACTTGCAACAGCCTGCAATGCTACCGGAGTCACCGAATGCCGACCTCAAGGTATTCGGGCTACTTCTGACAACAAACTCTATTTCGCCGATTCTGCTGGTCTATGCCTTTATGATATCGCTACAGGTTTGTATTATCTTCATTTCTTTTTTTATGTACGTATCTAGTACATTCCGTACATGCACAGGTATTTACTTGCAAAAATAAATGAATCCATAGGCTAAGAGCAGCTAGACCCCATAAATACGAAATGGCATTAATGCGATTTACGGACTAGTGTATATATGTACATGTTAATATTATGACAATACACCTTTCAATAAGGCAGCCTGCAATTTGTGTTCTTTCATAAAACAGACAACGTGACCGTTCTTGTGCCTAGATTGTCAAAGGTGAATGGTAAGGCCATAATGCTACCCAACGACCTGGATGTCAACGAAGATACAAAAATGATTTACATGAGCGATAGCAGTACGAAATATTCTAATACCAACATTCTTCGAGGAACACTTCTACATGATAATCACGGACGGTAATAAAACTGTTATGGAACAAGAATGACGGGGCTTTAGCTGCCCGTCTACGCAATTTTATTAATTTTATTTATGTAAAGATATTATAACTTAATCGCTAATAGATCATTTCAATACGAGTATGTAATAAAAGAAGCAAATGCTATTTTTTTTTTTGCGTAACAGCGTACTGGCTTACAGCATCGAAACTAATCGGGTGTCAGTTCTAGTGGACGGCCTGAGCTTCCCCAACGGTATCCAACTGTCGCACGATAAAAAAACCCTCTTGGTCAATGAGATGAACAGGCGACGAATTTTACAGGTTACGCTCGACGGTGCCTCAAAAGGCAAGTAAAAATTTCGTTAAATAACGATGCACTACAGGATGGGGCAAAATGTCCTGGCTTTGACTCTCATCTTATTCTTTCAATCTTTCGAAATATATCAAATGCAGAACGTTCTATTCATTTACTTATGTTTCCTGAAGCAGGCAATTATACGGTGTTTACACCATCAATGCCAGGAGAGCCTGACAACATTCGTGCCGCGTCTAATAATAGCTATTGGGTGGCAATAAACCTCGCCCGTAACGGTAGCGAAAAGGTCCTTTTTGATTACCTCTCCAATAAGGTAAGTAACCAATATGTTTCTACCCTTAATTACCTCGTATAGCTCAAAAGTATAAATAATTCAAAAAATTGCAAGCATTAATTTTTATGACGATTTGTATGTTTACTCAGCACTTTTTTATCGAATAGCAAATTGTGTTACCTACCGATCGGCCTAATTTTTTGCTGTGTAACTCCCTTTATAAAACCAACTTCTTTTTTTTTCCACTGTGTTTCAAAATTCCATATAAAAGAGACTAGGTTCTTTTATAATAAATATAATAATATAATAATCGACCGCATCAATAAGCTTCTTGCTGTTTGTTTATATTTACTCATTTGGCAGGCATGCGCCACTGAAAATTTCGTAAAGATGAACAACCTGGTGGCAGAGTATCTGAGACTTGTCGCACAGACAACTCATCGAGTGGACTATATCGACGTGGCCGATAGGGTAAATGGAGGTTGAAACATGATATATATGTATATACGTATGCCGAGCGTCCAGGACAAATTCGGATAAACCGTGTAGGCCTGTTTGCCCTAAAAGGTATCCGCTCATTGCCTATTCCTGGTACTAGAAAAAGCGAGATTTGACTTAAAACTGCACAATCATCGTCGCGGACAACGATGCATCGTTGTTGAAGTCTCAGTAAAGATTAGTTGCTATGCATTCGCTTCAAGCTGGAGAAGCCTCGCCGAGATTATACACTTCCTTTGTTGGCCGAAATCGGCGGCCCATGTTATTGCAAGTTTCTATGCGGATTCCCAAAGATCCAAGGAAGTTTTTATATAGGAAAAAGGAAATAGCCCAAAGGCTCAAAATTCATCAAAAAGGTTCAAAAACCGTTTCTGATAACCCTGGCTTTTTGATAGATAAATTAACAGTTTTTTTTTTTTTTTTTTGAGAAAGTATTTATTGCTAATTCAGGCGAGCTCCAACGCCGCCAAGTCTTCTTAAGACTTTTGCATCTTTTGGATCCTTCGGTCTTTTTTGAACCTCTATATTTCTGGGAATTTTTGATCTGCTATTGGACCAAAATTTAGCTACTCTTGAGCGGTGGGTCAAGCGCACTCTAACGAGTCTACACTTAACGCACTACTATTGAAAACATGTCGTTTCGGAGTTAGAAAAAATATTCTGAAAATGACTAGTGGAACACTAAACTTACGTTTGCGAACCCATTTTTAGCGTGCCAGGTCAAGATGGGCTAATCCTAACCAAATTTTTTGATGGCATTTCAATGGTGTAAAGTTTGATAACGAGGCGATAGCTGAATATATGTACTGATGAAAGACCTCGTAAACGATTAAACTGCCCTTAACGGTAAGTTTAACGTTAAGTCCCTAATTGAAGCTGTAATCGAGGTAAATCGATGCTACAAATATCACATACAGTGGGGGCGAAAAATGTCGCTGAATCATCTGTTTTTGTTTAAATACAGAGATTTTCTGTTATAACATAGAGATCTAACGATATCTATGTATTTGTCGAATAGTCTTCTATAAATTCATGAAGTTGTAAAGGTTTTGACACCTCAAGCGTCTAATCCCCCAAAACATCGTCAGTAGGATCGACTGTGAACCAGGAGAACATTTTCACCATGTCTACAGCATTGCACTTATACGGACTGATAAACGTTGTTGTTTCTCTTGCACCACAAGGCGTCGGCGATCGTTGCAGTCCTCGTCTGATCTGTCTGCTTGTTCCGTGCCGCGCTATACCCCGGTCGCTCTTCTATTGCGCTCTCGCTGAAACACTAAACATCTGCCGAAAATAAACAATAATGATACCTAACTCTATAGGCAAGGGAGGAAATACAAGCCATTGTAAACATGCGATGTATCTCCGCCTCGAACTAAAGATAAGCTTCGTGCGTATCGAAGTGCTTCTTTTGTTCAGTCCGGTAGAGCTGTTTGTATCATTCTCATGAAATAATGCAAGGCGGACGTCCTCCTGGATAGATTATGGCAGGTTAGCAGGCATCTATTTGAGTCTGAAAATACTTCTGAGTATATCAAACTATGGGCTGTTATGACGAGGTTTGAGCTTACCAGCTGCGTATTTCTGGATATCTCGAAGGGCAGCGTCGTACTCGTTGACGTCAAGTCAGTCTGAAATGAGAAAAAGTTCATTAAAATGCTTTTAAAGTTTGTAGGTTTGGCAACCTTGTTGAAACGATCTGCCTTGGGACTGTTGTGCGGACGTTTGGCAAGGAAACGCGCAAAGCCCCAACGTGTAAGAGGCTTTCTGGCACTTACCTTGGAAGACAGGCAGTTTGGCCACAAGTACGTTGATAATAAAGGAACTCATTGTGCCAAATGTGTTCTATTTTTAAAGGTCGAACACGTTTTTGCCATAAAGTGAAGTCGGTGACAGGTGCAACCTTTGCCTTAAAGTATTGGTGAACATTAATTGGAATACCTTTTTGGTCAGATATATTTAAATGAGATGTGAGAGCACTGATGATCAATCAGTCTTACTCCCGACGAGTTTATAGATGTTTGCCAGCCTAATTGATGAGCGTTGTTAGGGTGCGGAAACGTCATCACAGATGCCTTACCACTATACGATTGTTATTGTTCACGGCTTCAGTTGAGTTCGTATGAGTTCGTATCGGAGATGGCTTCGCATCAAGGTAGCTTCTTACTGATCGATGCCGATGGAAAAATTACCAAAAGGTTGGTACGGTTCAGTTCACCCACCATCGCTACATTTAATGTTGTTTCTTCGTGAAAACTTACCCAAACTTCTTATTTTGTTACAGATACGCATCGAATCGATTTGATTTCTTTTCAAATCCGGTAGAATATAAGAAACAACTCCTGATCGGAAACGATCGAAACCCATATATTGTCGTTGTTGAAGGACTTGTATAATCTATACGTATGTAAGCTATGCTCTTGAATTCGCATCGAAATAAAAATTTGCATAAATCTCTTTTTAATTACCATCATGGAGTTTTTTTTCAATGTGTATAAAGGTAACTTGATGTTTATACACATTTCATAGGTAACATATACAAAAAATGAAGTTTATATACACGTATACATTGAATACGCCAAAGGTTCATGACAATTGTGAAACCTCAAGTAAAGCCTCAGTATGCCAATTGTCGTAATAAAAAGCGCAGTAACATTTTGTACCGGGTTTTACTGTGATGGCCACAGCAATCGGCTTTGTTATTATTGGTGTCGAACGCCATGTTGGACTAGCCAGCCCGGTGGCAAGCATATACACTTCGCCCCCGTTCGTGTATAATACCTTAGGGGAATCGACTTGACCACACAGAACTTAAAAAGGCCAAACAGCGGTGTTTTACCTTTTCCCACAAAAAAAAACGATCTTCTTGTGGCAATCATAAAGGGTAGCACATTCATCACTATAGTAACCTCGACACTTAATTTCCTAGTTCGATTGCAGTGTTTACTTAGGTATCCGCTTTTAACAGTGCAATATACTATTCAGGTTTAATGGATAACAAAGTCGAAGCTATTTTGAAAGGCGTACAGGTGTTTGATGACCACAGCATTGGATGACGGGTTGCTCTTTCAAGCCAGTACCATTGTAACAAATAGGAAGACAAAATATGTATTATTATTTTTATTTTCTTTAAAAAAAAGCTCATCACCGCAGGAAATACATCATTAAAGGAGTATAGTGCATCTTCATGCATTTCTGACTGATCTAGCAGATATCTCTACCCGTAACTTCTATTACAAATGTCGGGTGTCGAGGTACACCATCAACTCCTTCAAAAATCGTTTAGGATTACGTGATTAAGCGGTATGGACGTTCTGTTGCAACCCGTTTACATTGGAGTAAAATAGTCATAACTTTTCGAGCGCTAGTATAGTTATTTAGAAGTTAACGCGGCACGTCTACACGGATCTTTTACTTTCGCGCATCATTACCATCCAGCCATTTAAGAAAATTCATCAGACGTTTAATTCCAATAGGAACGCAAGGTTCGCATCCCCTAGAGGCATTCGATTTAGTTTTCGCTTCTGGTCAATAGCTGCAGAAAATATGTAAATAACCCTAAGTTATCCTTGGTTTTTATAAGTATATAGTCGGTTACAGATTCAATTGACGCTCGAAAAGAAATGAACGAATCCATCTCAAAGTTCCTTAAAAAAAACTTGAGTTTAATGTTGGTTTCCATCAACACTACGTTGACTGCTGTCAGATCGGACTGTTGTAAAAGTAGGTCGTATTGGACACCTTGCGGTGCCTGAGCAAAACGTGGAACGGCGAACGCAGTGACCGCATCGATTTCGATTTTTCATTTTAGCGTATGTGTTGCGTCATACAGGGCTTTGAAACTCGCCCATAGTTCCGATGCTAGTAACTTCTGCTAAATTCAATTCTAACTTCTGTCAATTTAGTCTATTTAGGGATTTTAAGTTGAAAACTATCCAGATGTGTTTAGAGATGTATAGCCAGAAAGGTATCGACCGTTATTCGCAAATCGGGTTCGAACATGTTAGAGTTCGCTAGTTAAACTAGTATTGTGACATTAGAAGAGAACGACTGTAGCTAAGGATGATCTGAGAAAAATGTCTATGAATTCGCACGCTGAACCAAACGGCGTGCCTATGGTGTTGGGTTAAAAAAAAAACCGTGTAACTGTCAAGCCGAGTTGCTTTCCAAAAACGTATTACGCTGAAGATAGATAGCAGAACCTGCCATGAATACGTGAAATGAACCCCTGACTTCATCTAAATATATAATTTCGTAAACTTACTGAATTTTATGAACGTTCGGGCTCAAGCAAGCAGTTGTCATAAATTAAGATCGGATCACAGCATATTTCAATTGTAGTCTCTGGCAGGCTATGTTGAGACAATAGAAAATTTCCCGACTCGTTTACCCCGAAAAAAGTACACGCATATTGCCAAAGCCCGTTCGGTGTGCTTGTGTATGTCGTTGGGCATCTGGTTCTGGTTTAAAGCCGTGGTAGATGACGCAATATAGAAACAGGGAGGTGGATTTTTGACCTTATTCTTGGAACGCGTTTATCTCCTACATCAGCCTCCCGCCAAAGACAGATGAACTAAGAGCAAACCAAAAAGTAACGAAAGCCCGTCGTCGGCATATCGATACATAATCCCTAATTACTTGGCCAAGCTCGGTAGTAATAGGAAGAGTTCCCAGCATAGCCAGCGATCGATGGCAGACATATTTCGTCTGCTGAGGACTAGAGAAATATCAAACACACACAGATGAACGAAACACAGTAGAGGAACATATTTATAAATCAGTTTCTCCAGCGGCTTCAGATAAGGCTATTTACTGCCTTTGCTGCGACCGACGCTATTATCTTGATATATTGCACAACTGATATTATTGCCCAAGTAATTTCAGCAATTTGTTTTCAGGAGCAACTGATACATATTTGTAAGAGATCTTTCGAACCTTATGTACTGCATAGTTTAAGAGGAGCGATTATGTGGTCAGACTAAACTGGGAAGATAATTTATGAATGGAAAGGAAATCTAACATTGAGAAATGAACCGCAAAGGACTTCTTTTAATTAATTGTAGACAATGCCTTTAGCGCGTTGGTACTTCCGTTGGTAACTGACCGGTTATTCAGTTAGTAACTTTAGAGTGAAAGTTTTGTGCTGGTATTGTTACTTTGATCTGAAAATAACGGCTGTATAACACTGCTTTGGCTACTATCTCTGCTGCCGCTATATTAGTATATGTACACGTACCTTGTAATATAGCACGAAATCTGCCTCCAGTAACTTCCGTTACGGCTGTTTTCCGAACAACTGACCCCCTCCCCCCGCCCCGAACTTAGGGTAGTAGTTAGCTCATCCGTGGAACGCACCCGCGCGGGGACCACGAGCCTCTCCACAAGGGTTACGCCAACCCAAGTTGGCAAAGCGAAACGTGCCAACGGCTTACCCTTACACGCACTGTTGATGTAGCTGAGATGCGCAGGCTTGCTATACGACCGTAAATGAACCTTGAAGGTTGGAGGAAGTCCTGTTTCAAATTGAGCAGCAGCGCCAAAGTAAAAGAGCGGACATAAATCTGAAAGCTATTATCCGGTGACAGACACAAATGGTACAGCCAGGGACATGCGCGCGCATAGGCTTTAGCTAAATTTGCCCTGCTGCTGTAAACGCCTATTTAATTGTTGATGGTGATAAAGATGATGACTACATGACGGCTGGTTTCTCCTTCTCGGAGAACAGCGCCCCCGCAAGTACATGATGCACTAGGTACCCAAGCCGTTTGATCGGTTGCCCAAACTTTTGCTTAGAAAAGGCAAAAATAGGACAGCAAGATGATGCACGTCAGCAACGTTTTATGACATGGCCGGTATAAACGTGTAGATATGTCTATAAATTAGGGGGATAAAGCGCATTAAAGCCAGGGTCAGAAAAAGGAGCAGTGAAATTAGAACGGCTCTCACGAAAGCACTCTCTTGAAGACTGGCGAAGTGAGAAGTAACAGAAACAAAATGGCCGTCGGTTTGGTCGTCTGTATGTGCATAGGCAACCTCAATGTCTTGCAAAGATGCGCCGATACACAAGCAACTAACAGGCTAGACCGAGCGCTAATCAGAGAAATGATAGGTGAATTGATGGAAGCAGTCTCTGGACGATAACTCCTAGTGTGGGAAGTGTCTATGTACTTAAAGTGTAGTAGAATGCAGACATAGCAAAATAGTAAATATATCTAACACTTTACGCACGTATCTCAATATCAATATATAATTAGGACTTCGTCTCCTAATACACTGAAGCTGCTCTGCCTAATTCAGACTGCATCGGCATGCGGATATACGGCAATAAATACAGCTGCGTGCTCTTCTGGTTTAGACTGTATAATAACTGATACGACGTTGAACCGATACGGAAATAGAGAAGCAGCTCTTTTTGTGACGTTTGCAAAAAAAAGAGGGAAAGGAGTGGCTGAGGTCATGAAGAATTCTTTGTTGAGTTACATCAGGGATACGGAGCGAACCTTCAAACGATATAACAGGATATTTTGACATTTTGTATTGCTACCATGAGCGTCGACTAGTTTTATCTGGCTGTACCCAAAAAGTATTATTATCATATTTTATGATGTTCCACCGGCTATGCTCTTAAAATCAAATACGATCTAATTATACGCTTGCTAGTTTTCAACACAAGATATTCAACTATGCTTAGTTTCAACCTGAAGTGTTTCTACCCAATAAATGGCCGAATATTCTAATACAAAACATACACTTATATAACATAGATTTTTTTTTGTTTCTTCTGGATCTCGGAGAGACGAACGAACTCAAAAGGAGAATGAATGAATTTTAAACAGAACCCTGATCTTATGATACTCAAGTCTTTCGTATACAGTTGCCAAAATCCAATCTAGAATAATACACGGTTCTTCAGCCAGTGAAACAGAGAGATATTTTATGTGCAAACTACATTCATAATAACTAGGCTGGAATAGAATTTATGCCATTGTTTTACTCACCCCAGCGTGCCCCTGAGATCAGTAGGCAAATAGGTTACTCCCTAAGCTATCACGGGGATATTATCAATGTATCTACAAACATAAAATCATCTCGTATGCTTAACATAGTGGTTTATTATCATTACAGTTATGTGTTTCCTTCCCTAAAATAGAGCATATTCCTTATTCATCTATGGTATTGTATGATGATAGCACAAGATTCCTTTATGCAATAACACTTAAAGTAACAAAAACTGTAAATGTTAACGAAAGATCAGTTCTTCTCCGCTTATACAATGCAGTCTTAATTAATGTTCGTCATAGTTTGCCATTGTCAAAGGGCAGAGGTTATAATTGAAAGAGGCTGCACATAGCGCTGGTGATATCGTAGCCACGTTCCTGGATCGGATCGAATCGGGCAGAACACAAAAGGTTCAATTTAACAATCCTTTCGTAAAGTTTTCTGTTGTACTCCTCAAGGCGCCGCTTTTTGCTTGTTTAACTGCCATACATATGTTTGTCCTTTGCACTACGAATTGGCTTAATTGGCGCCGACTGGACCGCGTATAGGGGAACCTTTGAGATCTACGAAAAGTGCAGACCGGAAAACCCCTACGCGGGCCCTCAGTTGAAGAATATATTGTTGGCCAAGGGAAGACCGTCATATTCCATTGTCGAATACGCGCATTCCCCTTCACCATTATTCTGTAGTGCTGCTGACTGAATCGCTGGAGGCAGGAGAGCAGAAGGCCAGCAGCAACTCATAGATCCTGCCCCCAGATCGAAAAGTCACTTTATACAACTGAACAGAACCTTATAACGAATTTCGCGGAAACGAAGGCTGAGACTGTCCGAAAGTGCAGTAGCTAAAGAAATCAAAGGTGTTCGAAATTTTTTCAACACGCTAAGACCGAAATGGTGAACTAGTATTAATTAATGAGAACGGTTTTGCGTTTCCAAGACAGAAATCATACGAGCTCGATGCTGGCTCATTGTGCGATAGCTATAATTTATTATCCATTAATTTAATGGATACACACAGCTTTTTTTCGCCCTAACAGTTTAAGTCAATGATATATTGGCTGTTATTAGCGACGACCCTTACTACTGGCAGCCTTTGAAATCTATTATTTTTTACACCCTTTGAAGGTACAAAATTCGTCCTATTAAAGGAGTTTTGCTAGGACCAAAGGTGATAACCGCAGAGAGCAAGGTCGGGACTATGGATCGGGTGAGGCACAACACGTCAATTAAACTCGTACGATTCTTAGAGAACTACTGAAAACGGGCAAGACTGGCCGTTGTCATGATGACGCATGACTGCCCTTATATTGGACGCATATTCGGATGCATTAAGCAGCCGAACTGTTTATGGAGATCAAGTGAGGTGACGTCTCGATTATTCGAGAAAAGCTTACAAAAGCGTAGTTTCTTGTATTCTCACTAAATTGACAGCGTTCATTTTTTATGCTTACCCGAAAGTCACTTGTGCGCTTTGACAAACAATCTGCTCTAAATATCTTTAAATAGCCGTGCTCATCTTCGTTTTAGAAAGTCACCGGCAGATGATGGGGAGCTTAGATGTATCTTCAAGTGACATTGTGCGACAGTCGATTCGGAGGTTTCGTGTTTTCTAAAATCTGGCAAAAACTCACACATAGTAGGAACTTTACAATTCTCTTAATCAGGGAATAGACCTCCACCTGTTTTGTCTTGCGTGCTAAACTCACCACCTCAAAGAAAAAGGCTGTATATTTGGCTAGAGGATTACGTTAATTTTCTAGCGAATTTGAATTACACGCAGTCCTTTTCGGGAAAAAAAATTCAAAATAGCGTCAAATAGATCTTTGTCCCTCTTAAATAAATCTACTTCTTAAATAAATAAACTTAAATAAATCGAATCGAGCACGAAGTCAAAAAACAATACCTTTTGAATATAGTTAACAGTTCCTTTTTTGTTTTAAAAAATGGCGCCAAAATTGATATCGATTCGCAAATCCGCTACAAACTCGTGAGACAATCCAATATTATAAATTAAGTATAGATCTATTTGGATTTGACTTAGAGACGTGGCAGCATAATCAGTATTCATGTCTGCCTATGGTTCGGATGAGCTCGTAAGGCAAAAGATAGTAGACTAGCCTCCGCAAAGCTAGCCTAGAACCTTAAAAATTTTACCAAAATATTTAATTTAACGAATTTCTATAAGGCAAATAATGTAGCTTCTGTTTTAGAGGAAAATGGTACGGTGTCAGAAGTAACAGTGAGATTTTGCAAATCCTTGTTTTCTATGCAACGGTTCTGTCGTGCACATTTTCAACATGTATAATTTATCCCGCTAGCTTTCTACCCGTTAGCTATCACTGATATTATATGAAGCAAACTTGTGCAATCGTAACAGCTGTTAAGTGGAAATAGAAACAAAGACAGCTACTGAATCCCGGCTGTCTACTCGATTCAAAGCAGAGAATACCTTAAAGATATCAGAACAAAGCTCCTAATTACTGCATTTTGCCATCTGTCTCAGATATGACATGTTCAACTTTGAAATCGACGCCACGCGGAAGTTCCACACGACGCTGCACGATCCAAGATGTTACCACACCTCATACAAACACCATTTTCATAAGAACAAGTTTGTTATATACCTGTATTCGGATTATTTCCAAGATTTGGTAGCGTAATGGGCATTCGTTAGTGAAACGAATTATGTGCTTGGGTATCAGTTCGAAAAGCGCAACATGATTTCAAACTGCGGATTCTCCAAAGGCCAGAACAAAAAAAAAAAAAAAAAAAAAGCAATCATACCTTTCGATGATTATCGATCAGCCACTGTTACAAACGACCAGTGTTGATTATGTGTTTGTTTTTGTTCTGTCGTCAATACCGTACTTGTTAATGTTCTACAAAGCTCGATGCAGATTGTTAGCACTAAATGTAGTGGCCCGTAGCTGTTCTTTATCAAAACGTTATCGACTGAGCCATGAGATTTACAGCTCACCATTAATTTCTACGTCATTTTCATTGCATTTCTGCTCTAAAAGACTGGTCAGTTAAATACAAGAAGCCCAATGTCCAGACGAACTCGTTTATAGCACAAGCCTTGGCTGATCATAGTATGATGTAGATTGTAGTAGTAACCAAATTACCCTGTCACTGATCATTACGCCAACCAGAATCGACACTCTTTAGCTTTAGTTATCCAACCAGACAATCTGGGCGAAAAAGCTGCCTGGAAAGCCAACCGAGAAGCAAGCTTCTTTCATTTCTCTTTGCATTCTTTTGTAGAAATTTGAATCTTCTTTGTCATTCCATAAGACATACATGTACTATAGTAAATAGATAACTGTATACCTCTCGTCAGTCTTTCAGACAGCATAGAAAATCATGGTAATATGCCCGAAGTAGATATGAGTTTAAGGATCAAATCGGTTTCCAAAAAGATCGACCTATATCAATGAGGATTTCGTAATCGATTTAGTTAGCTCTTGTCACTTATTACATATAAACGATTCATAGCCGTAGCTGATGATATGCAACATCTGTTCTGCTAGTGTATACGATACAAGTGGCAATTGTTTCAGTACTCTGTATGTTCAAAATGCCCCTAGGCTGAACCTGAGGTATTCTTGACCAGTTGATCTTTAGGACGAAATGGACACCTTGCCCCAGCGCAAGTCAATGCTTCACACATATTATACTTGCCGCTTCAACATCTATGAGCACGACTGAACTGCAAATCTCTTTAGAAGCAAAAAAAAGCACCCCGAAAAAGAAATTTGCCTGATCGTAATACACAGAAGTATATTATCGTACGCGCAAAAACGACGTTTTATATGACTCGAATTAAAAAAGATTCATCTAACGAAAATTTTAAAAAATCCTATTGGACTTCTAATTTATGTGGTGCATCATATAGTAAAAAAGTTCTTAAAATAAAACCGTGTATGGGTCGATTACGGCCTTAGTTGCTGTAATAAAATCCTTGACCCTTTTCCTGTTATTTGCTGGTAGAAAAATCGCGCGAGTTTACAGAACTAGCTGCAAGCACACGTATAAACGAACAGGAAAAAAATTGCGTACGATGTTACAGATTCTGTTTTTTTTTTCGATTTTGTTAACGCCAACTTTCATCGAATCGTAACATATTTTTTGCAAAATCGGTTGGCAAACGTGTTTCTAGTTCGTACACCCTATAAAATTGAACTAGTATTTACGGGTTTGTAGAGATCTGGGTAAGGTTATACTAGATATTTTTTTTTTCTAAATCAGTTAAATATTCATTTCTACGGCGGTCCGTCGGGGGCTACATGAATAACCGGACAAGCTTCATACAAATATCTTCGAAGTCTGTGTGTGGGGTTTAGGGCCAGTGATTTAAAATTCTACCCGCCATGTGTACAGACAGCTAATCACTCTGGAGTTATCAGTTTACCAAGGCTCCGCTGATCGCCCACTAAAGGTACAGCGCCCACTTTCATGACAAAGTTAGTGGTCGCTTCCACGACAAAGAGCGAGGAACAGGATTTTCGGTTTATATTTTTCTAGTCTTAAAAGAAACGCGATTGCTGACACGACACTCGCAATTATAGAGTGGGTATCTGATATCTCCATCGATACTAAGAGCACGAGATTTCTAAATAACAGCTCGCGGTTAGGCACACAAAAAAGAGATTGGTACCTGTCCGCTTCGGCCCCACCCCACGTGTATCGTTATTAAGTTATTAGAAATAAAGCATTCTACAGAACTGAAGGCCAACTGCAAAATTCTCTAGAAGCATTCGACATTATCTTATGTCAGAAAGACGATAAAATAATCAGTAGCATAGACATGCAGCCGCAAAATGATAATATGGGATTTTTTTTTATGAACTGGCTATTTTTTGCCCTGCGTAATGTAGTTATGCACGAGGTTGCTCGTAGTTCCAAAGCGGGTCGTGCAGTATTTTGCATTGTCGGATGAAGAAATACGGCGACGGGTGTAACATTCCACATGCAAATGGCCGTTCTCTGTCGAAGTCTGCTGAAGAAATATGTGAAACAGGTGAATTGGATGATGAATAGCCTTATTCGAGCGCCCTGCCTGAGACTAGATACAACGAGGCCCGACGTAGTGTGGAGCTGGGCTTGAAAATCCGTAATTCAATAAATAACACGGTGTTAGTCTAAATGAAAGGCCTTAATTTTGGCCACCTAAAGCAACGCTGAAGCTCCTGTTCCGACCAGTCTCCTACTAGAGGAATCATGCCTAAAGAAGGGAGATCAACTGTGGCCAAGGCGTGACAGCGAAAAGTGTTCTGGCAAGAGAATGATAACCAGTAAATGATCCCATGTTCTTTCGTTCTAGCCTGCATCACTTGTGTCAGTGCTCACAGAATGCGATGACGAACAACCGAAAGAAAGAAATAAAGGAAGGCCTTACGGATACAAGCACAGATCTAACCAGGAATAGTGAGTGATACGCGTGGCGGGCATGTAGCAGACGACTGACGAGGCTGCGACGGTGGCTATGAAATGGGGGACTTGTGTGTTCTCTTCTAGGCGAGGTGTGTCTCATTTTTTCGGAGCACCGTCTACATACTTAGACTCCTCTCGATGCCTCTGATAGGCTCATATCGTATGGCGTCGTGCGCTCTAGGCAGTTGCTTTGAATTGTTAGCGGAGGATCGCTCTTCTGCATCAAATGCTCTCGTCGTGCACGATGATACGGACGTCGTAATGCAACCTCAGTGGCCTTAATAGTATATGGATAAAAATGATCCCAGTCTATGGAAGAATAAAACTGAAGCAAATTGATATAAGCGGCTGCGCTATCCCTATGTATTAGTAGGACATAACCAGGCTGTGAACTTATAATAGAAATATATATAAGAAAAGAATATAACTTTTCTTGTTCCAGTGAAACATTTGCTATAATTTATACCTATAGTTCTATAACTTTTCCCGCGAAACTAGCACTTACCGATGCTACCCTCGTACACCCATAAGATAACTAAGTGGAAAGTTTTCCGTGAGAACGGTTCGTGGAACAGTTCATCAATAAGCAATATATTCAGTAGCTTTCATGGAGCTTATGATTATTTTTCATCGTATTACAGATGCTTCTGTATACAGTATTATTTTATTATACATTATATGTGTTTAGTTAATGTCATAATTTAAAAAAAAATGCGTATATTTGATGTGACTCGGTTATTTTCTATTTAGTAGACTTAGAGATGTAGTGCCATTGGCCCGCGTACACTGGTTTACGATACTAGCGCCTTATAACGTCATCGGCTGCTTCGAACCATAAGCTGATATATATATGGTTCATTTTCGTATAGACCTTATATCTTGAAGAGACTTTCCTTCTACAACTTCAGCGCATGGCGCATGTTTGCTACCGCATGTTCAGGAAAAATCGCCGCTTAAGGAAGCCCAGTTATTTTTTCACGATTTTAACACAACCTAATTTAGCAATAGCGGTCGCCATAGCAGGTGTTTAAGTATGCATTCACTTGGCACAGTCGGATATTTTCATTGTCACTGTTTTCCGCTATTTAAAAGCTTCCCTAAGCGTATCTTCACGCGGAACTTTCCCGCCGATGCCTGGCAAAAGCACAATATTCACCTACTTGCGCGTAAATCCTAAAACTGATCTGAAGATCTGGAGTAGCCTTCGTATTAACAGACAGGACTGAAAGTCGACTGGGACAAGAAAGAATGTACCGGAAACACGGTGAATGTTCCTAAGTATTTTGGTTTCTGCTAAAGGTCATTCGCCCAACGTTAAATCGTGTTGACAGCTAGAGTTAATTTTGAATTCAGCAGAGTAGATGGATTCCCTGTAAAGCTGTATACATCTTAAAGAGATATATTCAGATATGAGCTTTTAGATCAACCTTCTAATACTATGATGTTCCAACGGAAAAATATGTTCTTAGGCCTTGATCATGGAAATACTTAGCTTAGGCCTAAATTGATCATTCTGGATTTAGGGTGAATCGATTATGGAGTGTGGCATACGTCCAATTATAAACTAATTTTTTTTTGCAAAATAAACGTATTAATTGATTATGTGTTTCTATTCAGGAAATTTGATTCCTAACGATTAAACGGTATGCAAGCTGGAAAAAGGTTCCGGTACAACTGGAGCGTGTTTCAAGGCTTGACATACTCTAATCTGAGATATCCAAAGACTCTAAAACAGTAAACACAATAATTATCTCTCAACTACTTCCTTCCAGCCTACGCCGTAATCATATATACATCAAAACTTTGTTTTTAAGGGTTATTCATCAAAGGTAGTGGCTCAGACATTGCGCAGTACATGGCTAGAAAAAAAGAACTCAGCAAGATAGAGAATCAAATGAGTACACCTTTCCTCGAAGTAAGCTTGAATAATGTACTGACTGGGCTGTGGATGCCTAGAAGAAATCCTCAGAAAATAGCTAAAAAACTCAATCTAGCAATCCATAAGACAAACATAAGTGATCCAGCTCTGGGAATTATTAAAAAAACGAGCATTGCTTGCATCCATGACATCGAAGCCATTTCCTAGTCGATCAATAAAAATAATGTTATTTGCTTAGATGTAGCAATCTATTTTTAGCATTTCTTGGTGTCCTGATTGACTCATTCAGAATCAGGCCAATGAACTAGGCATATGGGCAAGTTGTTTGGGCGTTTCAGTGGTACTACTCACAATGACCACTAATCATCAGCGAGTCTAAGGTTGTGCAAAATAGCGTCGCGACAAAATATAGGTTGCTTTTTTTTTTTACGAGTTTTATTATAACGATGGGGCTCGACTTTGTCCTCTTAGGAGCACAACGCAAACAAGTTACTGCGAAGCAGCCTCCTGGCCACCGTACTAAAAAACAAACATTTTTCTAGCCAATTTTCATGCATAACTGCCCGTTATATGTAAATAGCAACAGACTAAAATGACATTCTATACCCAGCTCCCTATACGGTTTTCGGACACCTTAATGGATAGCGGTAGGAGGCCAAAAACTTAACCATGAATATACTGCCAACCTACAGAAACTATTGTATTTATACGTATACCACACGCTGGATGAATCACTTATTTATGCGTAATGAACCAGCCTGTCTCGGCTTCCGTAGAGAATGAATTAGAATAACCCACCTGTTAAATGTGGGACCCAGCCACGGCTATTCAGCTAACAATCTGCAGTACTCCAAAAAATAGAAGCTTACATTACTTAGTTTTTGTAAATACATATTTTTTCTACTAGATCTATAAGACACAGTCTAATCAGGCGATACAGCATAGGCTGACTATCGCTGTTCGAGTGCGGCAACTGAAGATATTCAACCGAGCTAACTCAGCCAATGAAGTTAAACTATACATATATAAGTAAACTTGGATTGTGTTTATGCGTGCGTTTGTAATCCAAGCTGATTCTATAGCTGATATTGTTTCTTCGGGTTGTCGGCAGGTGGAGCTGGTGGTTGTCGAAAAAACAGACGGAAAAGGCCGTTGAATGAAATCGACTCGGCAATCTATGTTCGCACTTATGTTGCGCTAAGCAAAAACCTCCAATTGTCTCGTCTCGATCAGCGCAGGGCGAAACTCGTTGGTAAATGAGCTGTAATGTAGAAGAAACAAAAAAAAAAAGTGAATTTATTCAAAATTACATATTCATTTCGTGTGTGTGTGTGTATGTGTGTGTATGTATTTTCTTAGAGATTCTCGCAAGTTCAAGCTGTTCGACAAATTCTGTTTAGATCATTTTATCTAACTATTATACTACACATTAATCATAAGAGGAAAGGATAAGATGATTACTAGGCACGAACGCTGCATGAATTCTGGTACCGTACGTTTCCTGGCGTGAATTCACGCGCATCTATCGGCAGGAGCTATTATGAGTTCTTTTCAAAAATTACGGATGATAGGCCATCATTCAGTCTTCTATTTCAGCATTCCCGAGCTTTGAGCATAATTTTTGTTTTAACTGCCAGTGCAGTAGCTATTTTCCTTGATATTTATAATAATAATTTTCAATGATGTTATGTTGCTGTGAACTTTGATAAAGTCAAACTTAGCCATGAGGCTATGGTCGAACTGAAGTAGGTTGCCGACGCAAATAATCTGAATATCCGAAAGCGGAACACAATGGAGCTCTTTGACAAAGACAAATGCTCAGAAAGATGACAGTAAAAAAATTACTACAGACTAGTCAAAAACTGTTTCTGTTATTCGACAAAATCGAGAAGACTCCTCGGACAGTTCCGTTTTGTCCAGCCCAGTCGAAAAGATCGCAAATGCAGTGTGTTTCAAGCGTTGATTATGACACTGCCCGTATAAGCTACATACAGTCCGTATAAATACGTACACACAGACGCTAGTTTAGGCTGCTAGATTGACGGAAAAAATTATTTCGGTCGATCGTTACCCGCCGAAATGGCAGAATATCGAAGCAACGTATAACGAATTAAACGGTACCGAATACGGTACTATGACGTGCGCAGTAAAAATGAAACACATAGATGTTACCTCATAAATCAGCTCCATCGGTCACTTCTCTTGGGCTCCTTTCGGTGCTATGTCCAGGTTCACTGATACTGGACATTTCATCTAAACACCCACACCCACAGCAGGCGAACAACCAGAGCTACGAGTATATGGCCGGGGCCAATGACTTCGTGGATAAATACGTATAAGGCTTACCATTATTACTGCAATGTTGATCAGAATAATTGTATCGTTTTTCTCTAGGCGCCATCTGAACGGCCTTGTCGGGCTACTGCTCGCTGCAGCGCTCATTAGAAGGATCGAGACTGTGAAGTGAATGAGCTCTCAGCAAGTGGTAGTAAACAGCGCGAGCTCCTACGCGTCGTCCATAATCGCATTACGGAAAGTCAATTTTGCCGATCCCAGAGAGCTGCAGTTGTTTTTAACGAACGCAAAGGCTGAATAGTGATAGTTACAATCATACGTCCATGCTTTGATATGTAGGTGATCGCCTTACTTATATTATCTAGCTTTGTCCTAGTTGTGAGTTTGTTGGCGATCACATGGTGAGAAAAAATCCCTCAAGAATTCGAAATTATGCTTGTGCAACAGAATTACCTGACGAGTGTTCGTGAGTAGATTAACACCGTTTATAATTGTCTGGCATTGTAGACAATGTTGTTTTGTCGTGTAAACGATCTTTGACTATGAACCGGTACGACATTTATCTTTCGCATAGTCTAGCTATAGCCAAAGACTACAATAGAACGAAGACGCTTGTAATATATTCTATTCAACCGTAGGTGTTTTTCTCAGGTAGATCACACGTTATAGATGATTCTGGATAATGAGACATATTTTTTTTGGCTTAGTTGGAATGCTGGACATTCTAACGGGTACTGCTTGCATTCAATTGATACAGGCCAATCTTCAAGGACAAGATTTCTAACACGTTGGTTAGAATGAAAGCATTAAACTCTTGCACGGTTCTTCTCAAGTTTCTCTTCTTGTCCAAGTTAAGTTCTCAAGAAAACGGCAAGTACATCTCTACTTCGTTATTTGGTCGTTTCCACAAGCTTCGCTAACTTCTAAGTAAGTTCCGCACTATCAAACGCCTAATAGCTAATTATTAGATATAATGATTTATTATTAGTTATTAATAACCAGCACGGCTGGTTTACGAAAGCACCGTCGGCAATATGTAACCCGTGTGAAACTGAAGGCAAAATAACACAGCCTGAAATTAGGAAATTGCTTCATGAGTCTTTATTGCGCCAAAATGTGTTGGCCTATATAGTTGGTAGCGATTGCTAGAATCGCGGATAGCTGCAGCTTTGAAAGTATTAGACGGTGTAATAGTTTATTCTGTAGTAATCAAACTTATGAGCACAATGGGTCTGTCTGGCTGCTGAGTATATTTATAGGTTTGGATGCGTGGCTAATAGGGAAAATTCGCCGAATGCAAACATGCAGAAGGCCGAAATCGTACGATAGAGCTTAAGTTAGATGACTGCCCTTCGAGAAAACTACTTCACCTCTACATTTGAACTAATTTGGGGACGAAACAGGTGAATGACGTTTGGCGATTCTCCTGGGCATAGCTTACAACCAAACACTTCGCCACAGAGTACTTATTTTGGCCCACCTCGCTCGAGTTTTGTTAGTTATAGATTAAATGAAGTTTGAAATTATGGAACATCGGAAGCTACGGACGTGTACACCTCGGCTGTTCCGCATGTAATACGGCAGGAATCTATAAGCAACTTCCAGGCATAAACCTTTATCTTCACTTCCACCGAATCTATGCCGCTCTTACGCTTTTGGTATATTTAAGTTATGTTTAGTTTGCATGCATCCTCATCAAGGGAGCGGGAAATAGTTTAAACAGTGGTTTTTAGTCCATTTAACTGTGGATAACCTTGAGCGTTTCCGAAGCTGGAATTGTTTCTTTCTTCTGCCACGAGTGGGCTCCTAAAGAGGCAAGGTTCCCGAATCAGTTAGCAGACTGCGTGGTTGCAGGAGAGCCCGCAAGTCCCCACAAGCCGACTAGTCGATTCGGGCCAAGCGGACTGGGTCAATAGTTGCGCATTAGACTGTACTGTCTGCGAAAAGACAAGTCTTGTACGTTCTTCTATACCAACTGTAGTTCTCTCAAAATAGGGAGAAGGCTCAATTCAGTAGAATTTAATTCTATTTCTGTAAAGTTACCGCTGTTGTTATTAATGATTATCCCATCTTCAAAGTCCTTTAAAATTTGACTTAACTAAAACTGCGAGAATGGAAGTATCATTAGTTTCTCCACATTGACTACTGTGGTTCTATTTGTGAGACTTGAAAATTGTACGAACAAAAGGTCTTCATGGAACCGCTGAAAATCAAACTACCGAGTACCTAACTTACAAAGCGCTGTGCATCTTCGGCGCGTCAAGGTTACTTATATATCGATAATCAGACTGAAGCTGTATGCCTATACACGGCATAAACGTGCCTCTTGATAGCGTAAAATTACGTGCAATCTTCGAGGAATCCTGCCTGTCGTAAAACTTCAAACTTCAAATAATCCTGTTCTATGACAGAGAACATTGCAATGGATATCCAGAACGCGGTTCGTTTACATGCATCGAGGATTGCACTTTCTATTCCGGCTATATGGTAGCCTATGTAGATCTGATAGGATAGCGAAAGAGCCGTCTTTATTTTTTAAACATATAGTGATAGTCAGCACTAGTCGAATATAACAATGCAAAGATCTCCGCCAAGAATGGGTGTCGGGAAACACAATTGATCGCTGCATGATTTTCCAAATTTTTTTCAGGTCAATGATCCTCTAGAAGCTTACGTTAATGTTCTATTTAGTGCGAAGGGCTGTGCATAGGCTGTGCGTGTCGATGGAGAGAGTTAAGTACAATATGTGCCTCACGTACAAACTGAACAACAGGCCAACTGCTAAGATATAATTTATCATGGAGGGAGGTTCTAGTGGGCCTGTAATTATCGCGATTTGTAATATCGTTTGCAGTAAAAAGATGCCAACAGCAAAAGCTTGCCGCGAATAATCGGTTATTGAAATACTGAACGGTATAGCTTGCAAATATTATCTTTAGAGTATCTTGATTCATCCGCAGCAATCGTTCTGCCACTCCAGTTGACAAAATATCGCTTAGAGTAACACCAAAGATATCGCCTACACTTAATAAAAGCTTAGTTTCTGCCTGCTATGATACTTGAAACTGCTTGTATCAGAAACGCAGAAAGAACCACGGGTCCGATCGGGATAGAGTCGAAGCCGATCTTATCTGAGTCTAGTTGTATAATAACCCGTACAAAAGGCATTCGACTCCACTGCAGGCCGGTCCGTCGAAATCAAGACCATAAGAAAAACTAGAAGTATTCAAGAGATCGAGCCACATAAGGTAATAAGACGATGACGTAAGATGCTTATCGATGTATTTGAGAGCAAGTGGAATTTTCGTCATTTGGCTAGCTAAATATGTATTGCTATGACAATAACGGCTGTAAATCGGTCATGATTCCTTTATGTGACGGAGTTTTTTTTGCACGTGACATTTTGAGAACAAACAACTCATCTGTAGTCGTCGGTCATGGACACAAGGTACAACTCTGTGTTCATGCTTTGAATCGTATTTATCTATCGATACTAATACTCACACAATTGAAACTTCTACGTTTGAAGCTCCCACGTTTTCATTCATTATAACATGGCACAGTTCACGATCTTGATTGTGGTCGCGTAAAACTAATGCATTGATTTGAAACACGCAGTCCTGACAAGCTGCGGTCGATTGTGCTCGACCGTTTACTAGCTAACTCACTTACTGCAATACTCAGTAAAAAAGCCGCATTTGTCTAGGAATAATAGTGCTCTGTTAAAAAAATAGTACTTGTTTGTAGACTAGAAAAGCAGCTTGGCAAGGTGTCAGACTTCCGGCGTCTATTTGCCCCCTGGCAAATGCGTAGATTATAAAAGGCATGCAGCATACTTAACGATGTTAACCACTTAGTGGATGCCACCGTAGCACGCATCTATCGTCCTCTGAGCATTTAGGTACAACTATGTATCACAGAAAGTGCTATATTTAGTCTCTAGTAATATGTTATGTCCAGTAATAGCTGCCTACAGTATTGGCAATATTATTTGACATTTCCTTTTGCAAAAAAAAACAACGAAATGCCTTCTTACGTTTTTTGGGCAGTAAGTTACCTATTCCTCGGGAATCCGTTAAGGTGGTTTCATGTAGCTTAATTATTTGCGCAGCATAACTTCTCAATGGAAAAATGTATATGTTCTTGTTAATTATACATTATCAGTCACAGATTAGTGTGTCAAGAGCACTAAAGTTAGTTATAAGCGGCATACTAGATACAAATAAAAACAAGGCGAACCTTGATGTGGAAAGGAAGTTTTGAGACCTTATCAGGTGTGGGGTATTCTATCTGTGCACTAATGTAACATGGTTTTTAACACTGCTATCTATGATTAACGCAGATAAAGAGATTCCAGCACTGTTGGATTCTAATACATCAAAGTTACCCGTAAAATAGAAACAGAACCGGACAATGTTACCGATATATGTAACTGTCGCTGTGGCGCACGAGACAAATTTAGTGTCGCCGGTTATAAAGCACTCTGAAACTCTTAAGAAATCCAGTGAATCGCCGAAGTCTGACAGCTGCCAAAAGCAATTTTGTTCCCTCGTAGCGCCTTATAATATATATACAGGTAGCCGTTCGCTGGCAGAAACAAAGAACGCGATTATGAAGTCCATGAGGGTGTCATAGATGGCGGATGAAAAACTCAATTCTATCCACGTTTGGGCACTGCCGAAATATAATGAATCATGGGCAAATTTCCGCGCATTTACGTCGCCAATCTAGCTAAACTTCTATGGACTACTGCGGTAATACCTTGGATTTGAGCTTCTTTACAACTTTTACGACCATCGTCAATTATTAGGTTTTTGCACCTTTTCATATCAGCCCACTATCGCTGTTCGTTCTAATTGACCCAGACGGCTAGCCAGGATATACCTTTCTGGGCTTACTCAACCACAACGAACGGGCAGCCTCCTGCATTAGTACCACAATACGACTCAAGTAATAGCTGGCGTTAAAGAAATGTAGGTTAAACTCAATTTCTCGGACCACAACATGCAGATGATACTGCTAGACCGTTATGTCGACTATATACCCGAATATATTTTAGTCTAGTCCCGGAACCCGACCCCCGTAGCTCTAAGGTCAAGTTCGCATTTCCTGTTTTATGCAATTTAAATATACCATGTTGAAAAATAGATGCATTTTATACTGTGACATTTTTTCGGCCAACTTTACGATGCAATCATGCATATAAAATTTTCTACGGGTACTGCTATTTGTCTGAGTAAAAAGTATCATTGATGCACAGTCAACATACACCTGATGGTTACTACCAAGGGCTGTAGGGTTTCAAGCTCTTAGAAACACATTAAATATTTATGTCATAATATTAAGAAACGGCAGCGGTATAATATGTGATCATATACTTACAGCAATATATTTATTTTTTTATATAACACGATTATTAAAGTAAGTCTTTGTTTCATAAAGTGTAGCTCATAGGGACTAACATTCTTTCGTAGAACGAGCCCAACAACGACCGTTATTTTCACCATTACACGTATAAATTGCACAGTTTCGTACTCTCACGCAGGCACTATTATATCGAAGTTCACCTTGCTAAGAACCAGCTACTTAGATTTACGTGCCTTTAACATATTATTGATAGCGTTGCGTCAGTACCCCGTATGTTCCAAGTTAAATCGGATTTACAGATTAGGATCAAACGATTATCAACCCAGTGAATTTTCTTGGAGTTGGATGGAAAATTATAGTTAAAATCGTATAGCTTTTAATAAAACAGTACGCTGAACTAATAATAACTTGATATTTCGGACGAACTTCTTCTTGTAGACCTCTGACATACGAGCTTCATATAGCGAGATGGAGTACGCAAACTCGTTGAATTCTAAGTCCATTTTTGGTCCCGAGCTCAGTCAATACGGCGATTGACCAAGTGATTTACAAAAGTTATTAACTGGCAGAGCGTGATCCCTCTTTGAACGATCATTTTACAGTAGCGGAACGATAGCTGCTATTGCGACAGGACTGCTCCAGCGTTTTCGTGAGTCAGCCATGAATAACGTTCTTAATTTCGAAATAATTGCACACAGCCAAGCATCGTAGGGAAATTTACAACGCTAATGATGTTCCAGCAAATGAGAATAAGTTTCATCCGAAACTTCAGTCCGAAAACAGGTGCTTGACTGAATCGCGGCGTGCTACGCTAACTAATTATTTCATTACGACTAACTTTCGTCACAGTTAAGAAGTCGAACTTGATAAATCGGGATAATACACCAACAACGTTCACGAAATAAATACACTTTTCGTGTACGAAAAAGGGCCTAATACTGTCTTAGGACCTTGTGGGTCGAATGGTTTTCGAAGGTAGCTCTGCCTAGTGACAGATGATCGCTTCAATGGTGCGGAAACCATGGACAGTGCCATGTATTTGTTGTAAAGATCTACGGTACTGGCCCCAGAACAAACTAACTGCAACTTAGCCGAGTTGGAGTCCAGAAACTTGGGTTTAACCTTGTCTTGTGTGCATATATATATACATTGTACGATCTTGAAAGGTTTTAGAAGATCTTTCTGCATACAAATAGAACATACTAGTAAACAAAAAGACTGAAGTCAATTAACATCGAATAAAGAAAACAATATTTACAATAAATCATGTCATCATAAGGTTCCGACTCGTGCGGAAAACGACTAAAGTTAGACTACCTAGCTAACCAGCCTGGAAAGCCGTATAAACATCCTGTTCACACATCTCTAACCGAAACACTTTACTGGCTTTTGTGGAAATTGTTACTTCTGAAATTTGTTGAACCCAGTTTGATTCTCAAGCAAAAGGAAAACTTTCTGAAAAATCAAAAACACTTCTCGCTAAGTGGTCCCAAATGCTCGTTCGTCTCGATAAGCTTATTCGGGTTTGCTATTGTAAACATGCCATGCATCCTGTGGACAACAATATAGAATAGACTGGCGCATGGTGGCTTGTGAAAGATGTCCCGCGATTATTTATAAATTACGCGGAACTGTATTTGTGCTCAAAGAGATCGTATAAATAATGGCAAGCAAAAGGCTGTTTTCTAATATACTGGAAAATTCCTCCTACATATACAAAGCTTGAGTTTGTTTCATTTCCAACGAACACTTTTCTATTTATCGCGTTAAAAGCGGGCCAACTGAAGGTCGTTAGGTCAGTGAAACTAGAACTTTTTGATTTTTGTCTTGGAGACTCGGGAACGCTATGCACCCACCGTTTCAATCATAAACATCTTCAACTATACAGTAGTTAACGATAAATCACCACAGCGGCTTAATCCTTAATGGCTTTTAGCAGAACTAATGCTGTTGATAACGTAGGAGAAAAACGATCCATACGATAAATGTTTCCCCTAATAACGGCCTTCAAGTGGAGTTTTTTTTTTATCTGGAAAAAGTAACCTTGAAGGAACTTTTTGGCTCGAGAAGTTTATACATTTCAATTTTGACAGTTTTGGGATACGTCATCTGTGTCCGGTTATTATTACACTTTTTACATGTGCTCAAGCAGTATTATCGGCTGTTCTGGGTTCAAGGTGCCTATTGTTGTATATATACATAATACAATATTATCGTATCTTTATATTGAAACAGTGAAATAAGGCAAACAGCTCGAACTCTTTTTTTTATTGTGAAAACACCGAAGATTTGAGTGCTGGGACTAAGATAATTAGAGGGCGTCAAAGTCACATTTCTTGCTATATTACAAGAATACTTATTGAAATGATTTATCAAGCAATGATGAAAACTGATCGACCGCCGAAGTTGTTGCCGCCGATTGTTTCGAAGCTTTTGAACTATCTCTTTTCGATCCAAGGTACGTTATCTCTGTAATAATGCTTTACCAATAACTGAGGAAGCCGATACTACGCACTGATAACAGTAACTGTGTTAAGCTAACTGCGATAAGTAACTGCCAAGAAGTTACTGATATTAAATGACATAGATTCTAGATTTCAGCTAATAAAAGATCTTTTTGCTAGTATAGTAATATTATTATGGTAAATTCAGAGTCGTGTTAAGGTTTCTGTTAGCTTATTAGTATATATAT
>NW_019211456.1:10072854-10127795 GCF_002443255.2 Varroa destructor
AAATTTAAAGTTATTTAAAAATGTAAAGCAAACGACAGAACGTCTAATAAAAAGGAGCTAAGTCGAACGCTAAAATTGTCAGACGACCTGTGTCAAACCCAGCTCAAATACGTGTCTATGGGAAGTACATACTATAGTAAAAGTACCAACCATCTATTCAATAGTAAGATCACATATATCATGTCTGAAAACGCATCGTTTTTAGCGTATTGAACTTGCTAGGCATAAATTCATAACGAAATTAGGCTGTAACGCGGAACTGATAAAGGCCAAAGGTGGCCTGTTATGGGATGCAATCGATTTTGTTTGCATAGGAGAATATTAATGTTATCATAGATTCACATCGATCGAGCCTGGAAACCTCTTTAGCAAAAGTTCAGTCGACTGTAGAAAATGGAGGTAGTTGCTATGATCTTCCCCACACAGGCTAAAAAAAGGTACAATAACTAACGAAGAATGCCAGCAAGCTATAAGGCTTAATCTAAATTGTAATTCTCACGTATATTAAAATAACGAACGAAATCAAATGTATAAAAATCGGACAAATCTAGCAAAGTTGCAATTTATAATCGCGGTCCCTTCCTTTTAAACGCGCGCCTTTTCCAAGATGACCCGTTTTAAATTACTGTCCCGCCAACTTACCTAAGTAAGCGTTTTCGCCCATACGATCAGGATCGTCTGCACAGGTAGCCTCTATAATGCCATAACTAGGTATCTCCAAAAAGGTATCGCTGGTGTAACCCCCTTAAATGCATCAAATTTACGTCCATCCCATTGTATTTGTATGTTTGTATATATATGTGCCAACAAAGTATGGCAATAGTATAGATATGCATAGATCAATTAATCGGGAAACACCTGCATAAACTCGTTTGACAATATTTATTGACACAGCGTAAGTTTTTACTGCAATCTCGACCGCATTGTTCTTCAGTGATTTGGTACTGATACCGATGGGTCGCCGATTATCCAACATCTACAAATATTAAACGATACGGATTATCGCGAACAATAATGCTAATGGAAACCCATTTCGTCAGAGTTATAAAAACAAAAAAAAGTGACACGCAGAAGATCAGAGAAGGAAGCACGGTACGATCGAATGTGCCAAAAATTTACTGCCAACTCACAGAATATCTGACTAGTATACCAACGTACGCGAAAATCTGCGAGATCAACAATAGAAATGATTGCTAAACAATTGTTTCAGGTGATACTGTTAGTGGCGGAATCAGATAGACACTAAGGCTGGTACGTCGGCCTAATACTATCATCCTTGAGTCCAATTTGGTACGATACCAACGAGAGCTTTTTCATTAGCCTAATCTATCTTCTAGTGGCGGAGTTGGGCACTCTGTGGATGACACCTGGTCTAGTCTGGGCCATCGACGACGTCCTGAACCGAAACTGCTTACTCCAAAAACGTAGTACTTTTTCTTGTCTAATCTCGGTGGGAAGACTGCAACGAAACCTGTACTTTACAAATTAATATCATCGTGCGCGCCAGGCTTACTAGGGACATTTATGTAGATTGGATTGCAGCAATGAAGTTTCAGTAAAGAAAGGCTGATCTGTGTGCCAAGTCATGGTAAATAAACCAAAGAAATCCTAGCGCTTTTAATTACCATATCACTGTGATTGGTGATAGTTGAGAACCGGCTTGATGAGTAAGTGCCAGATTAATTTCTAAGGATAAGTTAAAATTTTAAATAAAGATTTCGTTTTCGACATATAGTCGCTAATTATTGTTAACTAACCAAGGTTAAATAATCTATATGAACAATAATTGCTCAGTCCGCATATTGTGGTTGATCTTAGCTATGCAAGCTTTTGCATGAGCGATAATTTTTAGTAGTTCTTGCTATCGTACTTAAGTATATGTGTATGTTGAACCAAGTTCGACATACACGTTAGCTTTCGAAGGATGAAACGTGATTGCCTAACACCTAGAGACGACAATCCGAACATGCTGTAGAAAAAATTAGAATCGATAGCGTTCAAGGTACTCTTCGTATGTATCTATCAATACGATATCGATTTTTTGCGCGTGAAATTTGCGTTATCTATCTATTCATAGAAATCGTCTCCTAACTCGAGATCGATAAAGCAAATTACTAGCGGTAGCTGGCGCCGGCAATTTGGCCGAAGATCGAAAGCGACACCATCCACACCGACATAGAAAAAAAATTATCCGTGTCCAAATTTGACCATTTTTTTCTTGTAAATAAAGCCGCGGAAACTGAGTTAAATATTTGAAAGTTCGACAACGCTAGAAGAACTATGACTGTTATGAAAGCTAGGATACCGACCTGTTTCTAATAGACTTACGTAGATGTTAACGCAGTATTTGGATACATACGTAATAATCGGAAGCATTGCAGTCACTTTCGAAATTGTTCCACGTAAACCATGCTAATTTTTTAATTACATTTTCTTTCTTCTGTGACGCCGCGCCTCTTAGGGGGCGTTCGCGTTGTTTCACAACTCTGGCCCTTAGCGGTACAACAGGCTGGTTTAACGGATTTAGGATACAGAAAATGTCAGTGTAAACAGATAGCAATTTTTATTAGAGGCTTTAGATTGGTGCCGCATTACTTGGAACGTATAATTTTCACACGATCAGATTTGTAGCGGCATAAATCCCAATTTATTGTAGCGAAAAATTAGGCGATTAGAATTTATTAATTGCGATTAGATAGTGTATGATAGGTGACGTAAAACCTCTATGGAATAACTCTCACGATAGATTTTACTTCTTTGATTTTAGGCCAATCCTGGAGACTTGCAAAGCCTCACAACGTTCAGCTATGGAGCTCGTTTGGAAGGTGAGAGACATGTAAAATTCGTCTCGAGGCCACTCTAAATAAATAGCGCTCTTTTGGCGAGCTAGAACGTATACCAGTGATTTGGTCTTTCGGTTTAACACGCACCCATTAATTATTGAACAAACGCGGTGTCTTCCACTAAGATTAGCCCTGCTGGTACGAAGCCTACCCAGGAGTTTAATATGAAAATGAAAAAACTGAAATTTCATATACCACGTAGAAAAATACCAGTCAGAAATAGCGTTGATTAGGCATTCTTAATACAAACAAGTCATCTAGTACATAATTTGAATCTGATAACAGCACTTGAGAAAATAAAACATCAGCGTCTCGTCATTTCTGCAGAAAAAAGCTCTAAGATCGAGTTCATACACCAAACAATCACTTGTCAATATGACAATGGCACAATCGTACCGAACGTGTGCTTAAAAAAAAAAAGCCGAAGCTTCACAAATACGTTTCCCCCATTAATCAACTTCTTCTTGCGGGGCTACGTCGGGATAGCGTTCGGTGATTTCAAACGCAACAGGTTGTTATCAACACATAAGCAGACGACCAATGCCTCGTTAATTACCAAGGTAACCCACTGAAGGTCTTTTTCTCTTATTCAGTTCCCGTCAGCTAGCAGCTGCGTCATAGAGTAGAAACACCTTAAACGCCTCGAAATCGCACTCAGACTTCGCAAATACAGACATCTTGCCATACAGAGATAGCTGTGTGGCAAACAAACCACGGTACACGAGTATAACGTATTCAATCGACTCCTTTCTCGTATTTGCCTTAAATACTATGTAATGGATGTTTATCGAGGTCGACGTGCATCGCACGATAAACAAGTGAGCATTCAAATATTACGCACTATCTTTGTTTGGGGAGCTTACGCCTAAATGCGACCTGATATTGTCATGGCAACCGTTCCGCTTCCTCAATGATGACGAGGTTACCTGCGACAGCGAGCACAGGAAACGAATATTTAATGTACGTCCTAAGCTAGGCTGAGAATCTTCTCATCTTAGTTAAGAATCTTCTCTCATTTCAATGACTGAAACAAATCGCATGGAAATGAATGATAATGCAGCTTCGACACAATCAGAACTATAAACATCACTGATTTGTTGCTACCCAAACAAATCACCGAAGGTGCAATCCAGCCTACCAGAAATCAGATATTCTGCACGCTGAATCTCGTGTTGATCGGTATAACTCTCGACGATAATTCATGATCTCATAAAATCTCTTCTCAGTCTTCTATCTCAACCCAGTCATATCCAGTGGCTTTGAGTGTCCAACTTAGCTTTACTGTATCTGTATGGACGCCTTGTTGTTTTGTTGCCTTTACATAGAAAAAATAAGCCAACTTGATTAAACTTAACCATTTGTATTGTCTATCGGTGGATGCGTGCAGAAACGTTTGCTAGCATTGTTTATATTACAAATGCCTTATGCAAAGTTTAGCCGACAAAAACTAGGTAAGTAAGTGGTCCTCTAATGCCGCAGATTACCTGTAGCTAACATACGCGCATTTGAGGTTTACGCATATAGGTAAAACACCACAATTATAAAACCACCGATATCGAACCTGATATAATATTTTAGGCTAAATTTGCAATGGAGAAAAAAATCAACGGAAAAGCCATCTCATCACTGCGAATTTGAGATTTAAGACGAGCATTTTCAATTAAGCACTATCTTGTGTCCGATCGCTCGTCGGCATTGCAAAGCGCACTATCGAAAATAGACCACTCACTAATAAACACAAATGTTTTTTGAAGAGTGAAGATCTTCATTGTGACTGCAGCCAAATGTGTTTCATCCGAACTGTTCGAAAGAGGATATCGTCGATACCTCATAAACACTACAATCGAATCCTTTAGGACTGAGTGCAAGTCCAATGTAGTATTGAAAACGCACAAAAAGTGGGTGTGACTAGACGCTAGACGTATCCAAAGGCTGGCAGAGTCGATGGCGAGACATTAGATATTGCTTGACAATGAGCGAATGCCGCCGGCACACTCGCATACAATTGGTGGCGATCATGTTGGAGCCCCACGGCCAGATTATCGGGTTCAGAATAAGTACGTATGATGCACGTATGATTAACTGCTTTGTATTCGTTCACTCAACAGATTCATAGGCGTGCACATGGTGAACGACCATGGCCTACATGAATTAATGGCTCCGGAAGAATAAACGAATAATCCTATTGTGTCGTGAGCGTTGTCGTACGAATTTCGGATGCGAACGTTTTTACGTCGACGCAATTTGCATTAAGAAGGACAGCGACGTTAAACACAAAAACAGGAATAGCGCCAGTGTTCCTACGACGCACTTACAGCTAATTTTAAAGCAAAATTTATATTTAAACATTGTAAGTGTACAGGCCTCTACCTTCATTCTAAGCTTGTCCCATGTTTCTTACCGCATGCGTCTAGAAGTGACGCAAGATAATTCGAGCTCGTGCTCTAGTTTTCAAGTTATGTTTGTCCTCTGACTGACTTTGCTTTATCGTAAATGAATCTTTCAGTTCAGTGTTCGGTACTACGTACGGTACTGCATCTAGGTCACCTAAAATGCGCCTAACTTAAATAAGTAAATAGACCTGGACACCGCACCATCGCAAGAACGGCTTCACAACAACTGATCGGAGAATGTGAATCGGAGAAAGATTTTGCTCCTACAATCGCGGCCTTAATCGCAAGGTTTACTGCTCGAGCCCGTCCAAACGAACTTGCTACGCTCATATCAGACACAATATAGAAACAGTTTTTACTTATATCAGCGTAACCGAAAGTATTAGGTAGAACCTAAGTAATCTTCATCTATTTTTGGTGTTTCTTTTCCCTATAATTCCGTTACTATTTGTTTACTCTATATTATATCACCCGTAGCAACAATGATACACCAAATCACTTCTTTCATGTTAGTTTATTGCTTGCGAGGGGCTGATTCAAGTGACGACTGGCCTTGTCGGCAAAGAAAATTGACTAGGCCTAATAACTGGCTTACGCAACAGGGACGCAATAATAGGTATCCAGATTGACTTTACTGATGGGCGCCTGGCCGCCATCGCGACCCACGACGCGCTATAGAGTAACATATTTATGTTTGTATAAAATATGTTTTATTGGCAAAATCTGAGCGTGAAATGTCCCACTGATCCCGGCTTGGGGGTCTCTTTATACTCCACTACTCCGAAAGCCTCAAGATGCGCGCGCCTCTGCATGTATTTGTCTGGTCAATAACTAACACAACGCTTTCTAGTTCACCGTTGAAAAACACGCTCATCTAGAGTGACTGCTTTATCCATTCTCTTAAAATTTCACCTGCAATAAATTGTAAACTCATTATTAAAGTAGAAGTATTTAACTCCCTAAAATACAGATCAACAATTTAATTATCTCATTCAATATCTATTTGGAAGATAGATTAAGGTGGCATAATAAGGACCAATACTATGGACCTATACTTCACGATTAAAAATACAACTAACCTAATATTCTAATGATATAAATATACGGAAAAGTTGGCTTAAACAGCTCATTAATATAACTAATATTATTTTAATATTTTTAAGGTTTTTCAACTTCTTTTTAGAGCAAAAAAGTTCCAATTCCCTTTCATGAACCGCTCGTCTAACAGTATGATTCCGTAGCCAAGCGTTTTACTCACTTAAACAATGGATGGAACCCAGCCTCCTTGTAGCAATAGTAACAATATCTAAGCCATTAAAAAGGATACAGGTATTTTATTATTAAAAATTATCGCTTGTGTGGCTTACCGGATGCGCTGGCTCTTCTACTGCCGTCATACATTTGAGTAGTCTTCCAAGACAGAAATCATCTGAACGTTTTTATAATTTGATTTCTGATTTGTCCGGAAAAATCTGTTAATAGATAAATTGTCGATATTCTCTTCAACTAATCGAATGAATTAGTTAAATAGAATTATCCGGATTAATCTAGGCAAACACCCTATAGGGTCTGGCCGTTTTTAGAAAGCGCTTCGACGCAAAAGCAAAATACATTGTAATGAATAAAGTAGAAACGGGGCCAAAAAAATTGAAAGCAGCGATCCGGTAACACCTAGGAGATGACTGTGAAGTACATTTTCACAGCGTACCCTTATCGCTCAAGACGCTAAGAAGACAACCATATGAATGCTACTTGAGTTGACAAATACATATTGCCAAAATCGGATGACATATTCGCGAGAACAAATTATGGTTTTAGATATGCCTGTTACGTACCTTATGCCAATCGCTTTGGCGGTAAATATGACCAGCTAAGAACAAAATTGTGCTGTATCAGGGTAAGAGGATACGAGTGTCAACATGAATTTTATTGCCAAACGATCGTTCAATAACTAGCACAATATCAGCTTGAGGACCTTCTAATTGTGCCATGCAGAATGTTCGGCATAGTTCCTGGTTTTGTTGAACTTACTTATGGTGATTTTGTGCCTGCAGATATGGCATTTGTTCGCGGGAAACGTTTTGTCGAAAACGAAGATTTCCGCCTCTTGCTCACAGCATACAGTAACCGAGATTTCTAGAAGAAAAAAAAAAAAGCTCTTTTAACAACAGCTGCTATGGCCGCTAATAAAGCGGATCATTCTGATGACTTCATGCCATTGATTCATTCAGAATCCGTGGTGAAATGCTTAACCACAGCTGTAAGATCTCTATCGTACGATACATACGCGACGGGCTACACGCTATAAGATGGCGGACGGGCAGTATCAACTCAAGAAAGGAAGTAGTACACTGCGTCCATTATTATTGGAAAATCCTACCAATCCAATATTCGAGAAGAACCTCAGTTAAGTTACTACACAGTCTGATCGCGACCATTTATGTAGCTACACACCGGAGAATTGTAATTCGCGTTTTCTATAACAGACAGTAAAACATAGCAATAAGAATAGTAGGAATAAGAATACATAGAACCTAATTGTGAAACCCTGCGAAAGTACTCTATATTATGCTGATATTATAATGATGGCAATATGCGCATCATGTAACGACGTCCAATTGAACAGGACAGACGTTGCCGCTAAAACAGCGGCAGATCAGGGCAACGAAATGCTGTTCCATATGTACAGTGATTTATCCGCTCTATTTCTACATCGGGGGGTTGGCAAAAAGGAAATATTTTCTATATAAATAAGCATTTATTAAGATTCTATAGCATGACCCCAGGTTGCTCTAGGCATTTCCGAATTGCAACAAACTTACCATTATAGTTTTGTTTTTCAGTCAGCCGATAGTAGCAGATATGTCGGTCGTTAAGCTGACTGTGTGACGCCCTTCTTTCGCTTTTGAGATTTTTCGTTGCGTACAATTCCGATCATCATCATCACCACAGTCGAGAATGGTTAACAAATATAAGACCATTTTTGACAGAATTCAAAGTGTATGAATACACCAGGTAATTTTACCCATCACGAGTAGAAATCAGAGCGGTTATGTAAGCTAAAACGCAACCAAATGGACCCGTTGAAAACGAAAATCAATTATCCTAATGTCCTCCTCTATCCCGTGACACAATTTCTTTATTAACAACAATTCCCCATTCTTTGGCCCATATAATCCCAATAGGTGGGTTTCGCCCTATTTTACAATAAAAAAAAACACATCACTGACCGTTTTATATGCGGATTTCGAAAATCAAAATATACACAATCGGAGGCGTCCCCATATTTTACCATCAGTAATCTTCTTTCTCTAATAGCTGCGTGACAATACGGTGTTTGGCCGGATGCTAAACTGCACCGTATAGATTGGGCTTCGGTTACTGGCATCGTTGTGAGGAGTTTACAAGCGCCCACGGAAAGACTGGATATTAGCTAAACTGATGGCTTTTGTCACCACAACCGTGGACGAGAATATGCTATGGTGGCCTGAAACTGGCTAACAACTGCGCTGTTCTCAAACGATATCGAAGGACTAGAGAGGGACTTTGCAGACTTCATTCTAGCTTTTTTTTTTTTTTTTTTTTTTGAGGACAACGCCCGAAACTCCCTCAGGTGTCTCTAGGCTTGTTTGCTGGTTTTTATAAAAGATGGCGCTCGATCGTCGCGACAACGTCGTTAATTATATGCAAGTGAGTCGCTAAGAGCCGACGAACGATGGGGTAGGTTGCACACTGAGTAGTATCCTCGGGCGATGGACATATGGCAGCAAAACTGTTATCTATATTATAGGCTTTGTCCACATTATCGGTTGACGGTCTTTCATCTAGTTTTTCCAATAGAAGTAAAACTATTTTTAACCTTCCGGCGCCGATGAACATATTTGTGAATACCAAATTGATTTCGGCTATGAGCGATGCATTCTTATCTAATGATCTTTTCCTTAGCCAGCATTTTCGTATAATAATAATAATAATCGTAATAAAAAATCGTTGCGATCTGTTGTAGGCTAATGGATGAAATACTCCATATAAGCATTAACCTTTCCCTCACTATCTAAGCTTTCTAAAGGAATAAGAAAGGACTTCCCTAAAATTTGAGCAATATAGCTCCAGAACAGTGATAGAAATAGGACTTAATTGTTTTACCCCGTTATAGCTCGACGAACATTCGATAGAATGTGGTGGAAAAATCGTCTACCTGTCGCAGGTACCTCTCCAGTATTCATAATTTGGTCAAAAATAATCCACTAACCCCCAAACTGTACCCAAGTTTTGGCCCACGCCTAGTTTAAAAATCCTCTAGTTTAAATGATTTTTTGGCAAAAACGTCAAGCTCAAATTTTTCTTCTACATTTACCCTTTACATCCTTCTACATTACAAATATATGTAGGTTGTCTTTCTCTGCTGTTCCCAACAAACCAAAAAAATATCTCCGCAAAAAGCTTTTTGGAAAGCCTGAATTTTTTTGCACTATGCAATATATATAAAATACCGGAAAGTTCTTGTAGTATTTTGACAAGTAACCGCGAGAAACGAAAATATGAACTTCTACTCGGTGTCTACAAAGGAAGTCTTAATTTTAGACGAATAGGAAACATATCCATCCTTACAATTATTATCGAACGTTTCGGCCCAGGACCTCATTTTATGGCACGCTTATTATGTGCAACGTAGGAGTCAAACGCATGGCTCAACGGTACGGTGTCACGTTCTTTCTTCCGTTCCCATATTGGATTATGGGCTCAATACTTGATCAGTTTTTCCTCAAGGATATCAAGACGCACTCGCCGTCTATGCTACAACTTATTTGCCCGTTGCCAAAACTCCATTCTAGTACTGGCGCGTCGCTGGATGCCAGGGTTTTCCTATATACCCGCCGTTGTAGCAG
Source organism: Varroa destructor (assembly GCF_002443255.2). Lineage (NCBI taxonomy): Eukaryota > Metazoa > Arthropoda > Arachnida > Mesostigmata > Varroidae > Varroa > Varroa destructor. Next base: position 10,082,980 of record NW_019211456.1, read on the forward strand.
GCCATGCTCATATTACAAACAAAATCGCATACGCTCTATGATCCGGCTCAATGGACCCTAATGCTTTCATTAGCTGTTATGTACCGCTTACGTATCACACATTTCGATAAACGTACTGCCAATTTATTGGTTACCAGTTTGCAATGCATTTTTATTCGGGCAACAATTAAAATTTGTTAGCAGTTATTTCCCATAGTGCCTTTTTATACGTTGACTGCGCGATATTGCGGTCGATGTAAATCGAAACGCACAACTATACCAACAAATTTTATCCTTATGAAAATATACCCAAATTGGGTCTTGATCGCGTTTGCCCTAATAGTCTCCGCAAGAACGTAATTCCGCATTAGGTATCCGTGCAATTCCTGTATCAATAAGATATATATCTCTCCGATGAATTAATAATAGAAAATTTTCGACTGAAATACCTTCAAGTCTCCTGCTTGGCCAAAACTTCATCTATCAAATACATATAGCATCCAGCCAAATCTATGTAACTTGACCGTACTTTTTCATTACAACTGTTATCCGAGGCGTAGCCTATGCGTCCGATACTTATAGGCCAGAGAGACACCGAAAGCTAAATTCTATTATGTCTGACCCAGCATTTGTTATTGTAAGGTAGTAAATCTTTTTCTTTGTAAACCTCGGCAAAAACGTTCACTTTAGAGAACTAAATTATATATTGGTTTTAATACGTAATCACCATGTAGTGGGGGCGGGCGATGAGCTTACACTTCGCAAAAAAAGCTTCCTCGCACCGAGGCAAAAGCTACTTCGCACATAACTTTGGGAAGACAAACATTCACTGTATAATGTTGTAATCTTACATCTTGTAATAGAAAAACATGTACAAAAAAAAGTTATATAAAACCTCACGATTACCATTATGACTCTTAAAACCTTCCAATTTTGTTTTGCGTTCTATTGTTTGAGCTGTGTTATACTAATCATACACATACAATATAACCATATTGCTCACTCGATTGCCACGAGCCAGTTGTAATCAATAAGCTAAATTACTCTATTTAAATCGATACTAGTTAAAATATGGGTTCTTATACTGGCTGGCAACGGGCGGCGACGATACCGGTCTTCATGCATCCATCAACCACCTCCCGATTTATAGAGGTCGTCTGTATTATGCGTTTTCGTTATTGTTGTAATTTTTTTGCTGTCAAATACAAAGAGGCGGAACTGTCAAAGTTGCGCCGAATGAGCTACGTCAATTGGGCCTCCCTGTTGCCGCCGGTGAAGGACCAACTTATCGGCCGCTATGGAGTGTGAATTGTATGATGCATGCTGTGGACAACCGTGGTCGCAACGTCGATTCCTGAATAAATGAATGAATACCAAACGATTAAAACATGGCTCACAAATTTTGACGATTGGGCATTATACAGTTGCTCTAATGCGTGAATAGTAATAGTCCTTTAGCTGGCCAACTAAACGCGCCTCGATAAGAAGCCAAATCAGTCAATGACGGAGAGACAGCTCACTTAGTCATGTTTTTCAGATTTTTACCTAGAAATTTTGCAGAAATTAGGTTGACATAATAATAAATAAGACATACTGTGGTAAACGAAAACGAAAAAAAAAAATAATTGCAGATAACATCAAAAGCAACCGTTCTTCATTTGTATACAAAAGAGTAACAGCCTTGGACTATTGTAGTTTTGAATTAACGTGATATATCGGTAGTATCCGTTACGTAGTTGATCTATACCTTCATGTATGATCCTAAACTAGGGAGGGATTGGGCCTTTGATACGCTGGCTTCGCGAATCGTAGTCACGTGTTATTCAAATAGCCCGTAGCAAGCGAGTATGCCGCAAATGCGAGAAATACGAAGCCCCCCGCGATCGTGAGGGCGGCAACTGGAATGAATTTGTCCAAGACTTGTCCAGCTAACGCTGCAATAAGCGTGCATACAGCATGCGCCAATAAGGCACCGACGAAAACGCCGTATGTGAGCTTTGTAGCAGAAAGCCCAATGGTCGCTATTTGAGATCGGTCACCTGCTCGTGCAGGATCGGAGCGAGAAAGAAAATGTTAGTGCACTAGGACTTGATATACCTCCCAGTTGCAGTGAGGTCCGAAAAGGCCAATACGAGCACAAAGGATACTACGATACAGCACAACCCTATTTCATTCAGTATTGACATTTTGCGTAACACGTTTGGGAAGGAAAAGAGTTGTCAATTCAAAATGTTGAGGGAGGGCAAATGTAGTCCGTTTTCCATGGATTGGCAACACTGAATTGGACGAGAATGCATCACTATCATGGACGGTTCCCGCAGCTCTATCCCTTGAGCTGACAGATTTACTATTGGCTTAATTGACTAGTTATAGTTATTAGTCTTTCTGTATGATGCACCTAAAATATACGCCACTGGATGACATAAGTATCAGTACATACGTAACTAACTTTGATGCAGGTTCTGCATCGATCACATCGCTACTTCCTACTACTACTACCTCTAGAAAATGCTCCAATTTGTGTTCTTGAGGAAACTTTATATACCGGTAGCCTCGTCAAATTTCTACACAGTTCAGTACAAATACTACAGTTCTGACACAGCAAAGCTTATGTTATTTGTTATATATTTGGTATATTATCTATAAATGGCAGAACTGTTGATGCTATAACAGTGGTCCCGACAAGCTGTGAATCCAGATCAATAGGCTACTGACGTTTGCCCAAAATGTGACAATGTCTCCCCCTCGTACAACCCCTGAGCTTCTGCACTTAGAAATCTGTTCACAAGATGAACTGCTGAATCACGCACTCCTCAATACGTTACATCACCTACTTCGTTTCTTTTAACAAGATACAGATAATACAGCATTGTTTTATTAGTTACCTCGTGTGCAAGTGCATATTTTCATTTATGGTATCGAGAGGCTTCAGTATGGGTAACTCGGAATTCCTATATATTATTACCGGTTTCAAGGGAATATTCTTTATTTCCGTGACTTACCCCATTCTGCAAATAGGACTAAGATGAAAGTTTTCGCAAACGGAGATTTATACCACGGAGGCGAACCTGTGTCCTGAAACGATTAGATTCCCGGTAAGTGTGCTTATCAGAGTACAAGCAAGATTAATAATTAAAGTGCTTTACCATACACTTCGAAGGGAAATACAAATGTCGAATGTTTTGTATGATATATTTTATTGTTCAAAGGTTTCCTCCCACACATTGAACATAAAGATCCAATTATCACGAACTTAAACTGCGTTTTCAACAACAAAAAAAAGCAAGCATATTTCGAAAGTGGTGACAACTTAAGGACAGCACCTGGACTAGCGCAGAATTACGTATGGCCTGAGTAGCTGTTGACTTGTGTAATAGAAAATGAGCATAAAGACGACAAGCTAAGCTAAGCTAAGAAACCGGAACTCACAAAACTTGCTGGTCCGCACGTACATTATCATGCCACCTAAAGCTAGGTAAGGCAAAAGCCTCTGGACAGTAACAGATGTAAATCTGTGAGAGATATGCAAATTATTGCAATAGAGAGCGTATTTAATTGTACAACACAAAACAGATAAGCACCATTTCTTATTTCCATATTACATATATTGCATTTGCCACACCGTCAATATATGTCTCGACCGTAATAGCTACAACCATGACTTGTTGTCATTTGACTAGTATCAGAATCCCCTATACTATGCCTAGTCGATTGTGTTCCAATACTATTACAAACGTGCACAGCTAAATCCGCTCTTTATTTCAATCATTTGCCTATCTCCGGCTACTTTATCCCAAACGTGACGTAAAAACGTCCCAACAATTAAGAGACTTTCCAACCATCCAGTGATCGAAAACTTCGCTTAAGAAGAAGCTACAGTGAAGACCACACGTCTAAACAACACAAAAGAGCTCACCAATGCAAATGGTTCCCACATAGATAAATTGGCAGTCTCTCGCTCGAGATCTTATCTGTACATATAGCTTATGTATGAATAGTAGGTTATCGGAAAATAGATCTGTCATAGCTCTAAACTTCAACGCACCAGAGAGTGTTGAGTAGGTGGTGCGCATAACAAGTTCGCATTTCTACTATCTTTTAAGCTGAGATCTGCGAATCTCAGCACTAGTTACTGGACTTTTTGCGCCTAAAAATGTTCTTCGTGAATTTCGTAAACAGCCTCAAAAGCTCTGTCGTCAATATAAAATCAGCTCTCTCCTCCCACTCCCTCATGTGTGAAGCTGCTAATTTTACTTCGCCTATCAACAGTTGGAATTTTTCGTCCGGTACCGCCATCCAGCATTGCTTCAGGCGATTGGCACCTTATACAAATTAAAGCCAGCACTCCGAAGTAACAGGGAGTGATACTTTGGGTAGCCACAATAGAAAAGCGCAGGTCATATTAGTCATTCACAATGGCATATTCTTACAGCTCATAACTCTGAAGGAAATGCTGCATGCAGGTAACAAACGTTCCTCCTTGATTGCATATTCTTGGAACTAGCTCGAAGTAAAACAACTTTCAGAGTAGTTGCATAATAGGTAGTCAGAATAAGTAGTAGGCATGATAACTTCACAAAATGAGCCGATAGCAGGAGAAAGTAATTAGGATACGAAAAGAAATGTCCTGGTTAGAAGTGTCCGGTCAATCGACACTAATCACTGCTATTTATTTACTATTGCGCCAAGCTAGGGAATACTGACCTGTTTCATATCGCCCTCTTCTGATTCAGAGTCGTTTCCTCTGCATTTCATCACTCCCTCATAGAGCATGTGTAGACCGAATAAAATAAACAGGCAAATCGACGAATAGTGTACAATGTAAGTGGGAACAAATTGTATTGCATACCCAAGTCCTGTAGCGGTTAGTGTCATAAGAGCCAATGCTGCCATAGCTCCCCAGTAAATGACACATCGAGAGTGACGTGCTGCGAGGATTGCCGTAATGAAGAACGTTTTGTCGCCCAACTCGGATAAAACAGTCATCACTAGTGATGAACCAAAAGCGTCAGCGAACGCGGAAACTTTCGAAATTCGGTGCGTTTGGTTTCCCAAGGCGCGCATCGAATGTATGGCAGACAACTTTTTTTTAATAGAAGGCCATACTTTGTTGGCACTTCCATTGGTTGTTCTGTATTGTTGTGTGATCTTAGTGCCATTCTCAGAAGTACTGTCGGTTGATATCACCAACGACTGGCAAGAAAACGAAAAGGCCATCACTAGAACAGGCAAAGTCACGTACTTCGTGCGAATGATCATAGTTTTCTGTTGGCCGGCCACAAGTCATCTTAAAGAGTTCCACCCCTTATTTTATCGTTATTGAGTAGGTCCTTTCTCCTGTTAGCCATTGGGGTTACGTTATATTTTGCTAATAGGTAGAGTTCAGTCTTTAAGACAGGAACGTTCTTCGTGTCGATTTCTCATACCTTACACATGTCGTTTTGTGCACAGTTACTCACGAACTAGAAACGTCAATTGGCTAGTTAACCCAAAAGCAAAAGTTTTATACAAAAGTAATTCATGAACACAGTCATCGCATTATTTACAGAATTTTAATGGGAAGCGTGTCACCTCTACCAGTAAGACGGCACTGGCGAGAAGAGTAACACAAATTTACGAATCGTTCTAGGGTGCTATAATGTGCCCGAATACATTATAGAACTAACCACTACTATATTCCACGAGGCACTTTTTTTTTGTACTGACTACGGCGCTTTGCACGTGTGAGATTATGACGCATGATTCAGCTGTAGAACCGCTTCGAAGTAACGTTCTAAACTCGGCGTAAGGTGACCTATCCTAACTACGTGCTCTCAAAGGACTTTATCGAAAACCTATTGATTTTTTAAAAATCAATTTCTATATCCTACATCAAAAAATACACATATCAAAAAAGATCTCTATATCCTAAGTAGGTACGTAACTTCTAGAATATGTTGTACTGCTAGATAGATCGTACCTGAACTCGATATTTACATTTTGTAGAATTTCCCCGCATGGTGTCTACGACGGCAGTTTTACTTGAACATGGCTCCTTGGATCACGTTTGACAAACATAAATTCTATTACACCCTTGCTTCGTTTGCGTAAACTGGCCTCAAGATACTTAGCTTTCAAGCTCGTAACGGATCCTAATTTGTGGGGTGTTAGCGGTGATAATTTTTAGCAAAGAGATTGTTGTGGTAAGTACAGGCACACGGTAGATCACTTGCTTTTTCCTGTTGTTTGCACGTAATCCAAAGCGATTGGAGAACAATTCTTTATACAATAACTTGTTGAAGGAAAATACACATGTTCAGGGAATAGTAGTCGTGGCAGCTGAAGCTCTCTTGGTCTACCACTAATAGAAAAATAAATACTCGACAGACATGAAAAGGCGGTATTCCCTAGAGGAATTAGAATGTCTAGATTCGTTTTGACAGCCTTTAGGAGCAGTGCTTCGCCCCGCGTTTTTACAAAGGCTTACTCTGTTTCTCTTCGTTATTTTAACTACACAGCCCCCTACTTACGCTTTTTCAAGTGAACTTAAATCACGTGTAAATAGTTTGCTGAGTTAATCGGTCTATAACTAATTACCAGCCCTTTCGTGTGGATGATAATAACTTTCGAATGATCACTGTGACATGTGGAAAACTACAGATATCATATTAGCCTGCCGACATAGAAATTTCATCCCATATCTAAGCATAAAAACAGTTGCCTTTGCGAACTTCTCTCAGGCTCTTTGTCATTTTTAGTCTTTTAGATTTTTCGAACCTCTGGCCTATATTATATTAGATTGGGCGCAGTCACTAGAGTAATCATTAGAAGGTCGGCGAGTATAAAAATCATTTCTTGAAAGCAATTTATGCCTCGAAATGAACGGAGTTTACATTCAATAAATATGTCATAAGTTAATCCAGCTTTCCCCTGCGTACGTACGAAATATGTCATCAAAATATCTGTTGTATTCAGATACAGCTTATAGATTACCGATATTAATATCCTTTCATTTTGTCTCGAACCTTGTACTTTCTATTAAGATTAAGTTCAAGCTAAGTGAACTTTGTTCGTTCAGCTAAGTGTTATTTAAATTTCAGCTGGTGGTTTGCTATTTTTTTAATAATTATAAAGCTGAACATTTTAAATACAAGTGGAAAAAGTAGTAGTAGTGTGAAATGCTATAATAATCAGTGCATTCCATTTGTTGGAACTTATTCTATCACATTAAAATGAAAGAGCTGTACCATGAGTATTACCAAATTCTGAATGACTACTATTCTTGAGACAAGAAAACTCAATTGAAAAGAGGGTCATCTAATTTGAAAATTGCATTGATTGCCAAGTACGGGATCTTAGTTCTTCGGATCAAACTAAAGGAGCTGATCGTAGAGGAGAAAGTAAAAAAGGATTTACTGAGTTCGTACACAGTGAAGCCGGCACTTACGACTAGTACTAGGCCTGCGCGCAACAACTTGAAACCTTCTAACAAACCTGTTAACCATCACTTTGGCGTTCATTAAGAATATTGGAGAAGTATCCAGTCTTCGAGAGATTCAAACATGTAGAACATTTACGCAAAAACAAAGGTCAAAATGGGCCGAAATAAATCTTTCGTACGCATCAGCTTCAGCTTGGACTAACGGCAGGTGGACAAAAGTGGACAAAGGTTATCGGCATAATATAACACAATGCCCGGTGCATGGTTTTAACGCCGTATTCGCGAAACGCAAGAAAACCTCAAACCCAGAAGAAATGGTATTTGCTCTGACTTTGTAAAGCAAGCTGTTCTAGATCTCATTCCAGCCAGTGTAGCTTAATGAAGTCGGCTAACCAGCTTACAAACACTAGAACCTAGGCAGTTAAATGTACTCATACATGCCCACAATATCATATCTTATAATATCTATCTATAATATCTATCAGTATAATGTAAGCTTGTAGTGCGTGTATTCACAGAAGCCGTGTGGCCGTTATACTCATATCCAAAGGCTTTAATTATTTTATATTAGTTTGAAAAGGCTAGGATTGGATATGCTGTCAAAAAGGACAGTAGTTTCCTCTCAGTTAAAAAAGCACTTACACATATACAGGAAGGGGCCTAAACTAATATACGTCCCATTGCACACATAAGAAATAAATCGTTTCTATACAAATGACATCCGAAATTCGCTTTAATAAATATAAGCTGAAGTAAACATATGCTAAAATATGATAGAGAGCATCTATTTAACGAACACCTTCGTTTTTTAGGTGTTTTTCCTATATAGAGCTGCTACACTACAGACAGTGTGGAACTCTCACTGTGGACAAGCTTCTCGTTATAGCAAAGAAGAAGCATCGTGTACCCCTGATCCCTGTTAGGATATTGCCCGTTTGAAGCTTGCAATACCTATATTCGTTGGCAGTATACACCTGGAGTGCCGCGCATAAAAAGAAGATTGTTTATCCCAAAAAGCGGTGTCTTTTTGTTGAATCTAAAAATTTAGAATGGTTAGTCAGTAAGCTCTCACGATGGCCTTCTTCGATTGGTGTGAACGCCGTAAAAATTTTGAAACATATTTCGGTCAAAAGTGGTTTTTGTCATTAAAAAAAATTATAAATTGATTCACAATGAATCTTAATGAAGGCTGAAATTAATAAATAGTCTTGGTTTTCAATCGAAAAGCTACTGAACCTCCTTAGAGAACATCGCATGCACTGTCTTTTTGCCTGCGTTAGCGCTAAAGCATATGAAACACTACCCGGCGCCTAGGCTTATAAGGCTAACAGAGTAAATGGCCAGCCTCATTTTCTTTTCTAAGAAAAACCAAGCATCAATTAATGGAAATAAGCTTACCTGCATACAAAGGACACGTACACGGATGAGCGATTTACACGTCGTCTGCAAAATCTGGCCTTTATCCTTAATTAGCAGTTTGTTAAAGACTCAAGGAAGCAAACTGTTTTGATTTTCCATAGCCTACTAATCAAGACAATCTGAGTTCCCATATATATATATATATATATATATATATATATATATATATATGTCAATATGAACGCTAGATGTCTCAAAAAGGGTGAAAAACAAAATGAGATTTGAAAGACAAAAAATCATCAGGCGTGTGGTGTTCTACATTAATCGGGTGCTAATGTCATGAGAACTAAATAATAACGGCCTACAAACATGACAAGGGTTACGACATAATATACCAACTGCCAGCCGTATTTTTAATGCTTACCTTTTTCTCCAACATTTTTTAAACCGTCATGACGAGATTGGTTTGCTTTACCTACCACTATGGTATTACTGTAATATCCCAATTTAATAATAGGTTGGTTGCTACATACGTGATAAATAATTACTGTCTTCACAATAGCATGTAGAGTCGAATTTACAGTAATTGGCAACCTAATGATATTTACTACAACGGTTCTTTACTGGCACAAAGCTTGTCGTCGCCCTCAACGCATGTGCTTAATTATTGATAAAGGCTGCCAGAAGATATCTTTGTCTGTCGCTCCTTCGTTATAGTTTGATGCAAAATATACGTCTTCGCGGCAAACTCTGATGCATAAAAGCACAACTTGATCATTTACTAAGCGTTTAGTGTGGATGAAATAATGAAAAATAGGCAGAGCCTGGTAGCTGAAGGATACCAACTCGGACTTTCGTCCTGAAAGATCCGATGCAACCACTTCTATGCAACTGTTTTCGGAATGCGACATTGCAAGACCGCTTTCTCGACGGATATGATATCGACGATGTGTGCTGTACGTTTTTGTGATAAAATACCGACTAGCGGAGAAACCGTAGATGGTAAACCGTAGACAATGGTAAGTATGCAAAATCATCACCTAAATAAGTGTAATATACAGATAAGTTCTGACCAAATAAGTTATCATGCCAAATAAGTAAAAATGCTTCTACGAAAGTTTTTTTCAACCATTTTTAAGAGATATCTAGTATGTCATCGTTTCTTCAATCAATCCTACTTCTCCCTGAAATATATTCCAACTATCTATCTAATTATGGCGTTGCATTTATCTGATATCTCACTGTTGAAAAATTAATTAAGAACCTTCGATAGGTTGTTTCGGAGATTTAGCAGTAATCATATTGAATTTCCTTGTCGAACATTAATCCGTTTGTTATTTGAGTGTGTATTTTATTACCCTACTACCACAATATTGTGTATAACAAAATATCTGCCGCAGTTACTTTGCCAATACTAATTTGCTATTCGTCTAAAATTAACGCAGGGATACCGTATGTATATTTAGAATACGACATATGTCGAAATCATTTCTTTTCACTAAAAAACTTCCCAGCAAGATTGGGAAGTAATACTGACTACGTATATGAGACGTATCTGCGTAGTTATTGGACAGGTATTGGAATCAGCCAGTATCGCAGGTAAAAAAAAACTCAATATGCTTAAATTATGTTGCACAGTTAGGTACCGCCTGAATTATACTGTAGGTTCTATTAATGCTAATAATGAAAGCATTTTACTTCTTCGAACAGGATTAAAAAGCGCTAGCACGTACTCTTGTTTATTTCGTAAATTGTCACGATACAATCTTTTAGAGTAGCTCCTCTCTGACCTTTCGCAAACCAAATAAATTTTACTCTTGTATTTTAAATATCCCGCTCTAATTTCTCTATAAATAAATACCTTCCCCTAATAAAGAGCTCTCACCTGCCTATTTGTATATCTCACCTTGCTAGTAGTCGCACAACTCTAACATACTGAGTACATACTATTGATTCAGTTATCCGCGCTGCCTACTTGTCTTCTTGTGGGATTCAGATCGCAGGTATTAGTCCATTGTCAGCCTAGGAGAGACTTTCAGAGGTCACTTTCATTCTATTCGGAGCAGGCTCAATAGCTTTGACCCCTCTCAATCAATTGGCGACGTTTTTAACTCCAAAATCAGCCCTACGCGGAAATTTGTTTGCGCAACCTCCTCCCCATCTAGTTCTTAAGCGGATCGTTTTGCAACTGACGTCGATTGAACCTGCGATAGGAGGCCGCGGGACTCGGTGCCCCTATTTTGTTCATGCTGAGCGTCCTTGGCTTTTATACGCAGTCACTACTAAACACACTATTCATTGAAGCCCTGGTGCGTTTCGTAGGGGCTAAATTATATTTCTACATGTTTTCTGAGTGTCGCATTATTGACCGATATCGCTCGATACTCTCCACAATTCGGTGCAAACTCTAACGAGGAGGTAAAGCTATGCAGAATAACACATTGTTAATCTCTACAATAAACTCGCATCTAGAGAAGGCACCAAAACTATGGTTTTGTAAAAAGGTGGTACCGCAAAATCGAAGAGCTTTTAATAATTTTACACTATACGATTTATTATATGTATGATATAGGATATTGCATCTCAGCTTATCACTCCTATGTGCCTCAATACATATGTATATAATATTATATGAATTAACGCGATCATTTGTTGCCAGCCAACCAGGTAGCGCGTTTTGTGCATTGCGCTGGTTTCTGGGTCTCTATGCTAACAAGCTAAGATGGACGCTCTTAGACTATGCAGGAGTTGGTGACAGAACCAGAGAACATTCATGAGATGGTTGCCGCACACTCTCTTAGTTTCTCCTTCCTCTAAATATTGTATTGCAGTATGCTTTGCAGTGACAGTCACCACTGTATACTTTTCTGACGTTTTTATGGTTAACATTTAAATACGAAAATTTAAACTACAGTTATTGTAGTTACTCATGTCCACTGCTGTATATGCTCCGTGGAGCATACTTGAAAAGTAGAGAATACTTCTGCTATACTCTAAAAAGCGCACAGTACTTAACCTGTATTAGAAGAGTGTTATTACTAGTAAATCGACCAGTAAGCAATTTAGAGTTTCTGTAAAATGCACGTATCATTCTACTGCTGATTTTCAGGTAGGCAATTTATCACGGATATTGTGAAATTTGTTTAAGTAATTCCAACCTAAGTATAAATGATTGGCTAATTGAAACTTGTATTGAAACGCGGGATGCTGAACATACGATATTCCTGAATACACCTGAGTTTTCTGGCAAAAACGCGTATGTCATCACAGTCCTATTTAGCAAATGATAAAAGTTAATGCTTTTCATGGTTCTCATGAAGTTTAAATCAGCTCAAAATATTAATAAAATATTGTCCATTGAGAAAAATGAATTGGCCTCACCTTGAATTTTCTTAGCTGACTCTTGTATATAAAATAGGAAACATATTCAGCTAATTCTTTGAAATTTCACGTAAATTCCTTCCAATAGGTGACTCTAAAAGGTATAATAACGAAATAACCTAATTGGCACTAAAGAGAACATCCTTAGCTGTTATGATTGAGTTTCCAGTAGCAGGAATAAATGATTCTATTTCTGTGTGTATGTGAGCGCAAAGACTCGTGGGTCCGTGGCGCAATGGATAACGCGTCTGACTACGGATCAGAAGATTCCAGGTTCGAATCCTGGCGGACTCGTCCTCGTGACGCATTTTTAGTTCCCTTAACGTAAGGGGTTTGTAAAATGAGGTTCAGGTCGGGGATGGAGTTCTGATGTTAGACCGCTCGCTTAGCACGCGAGAAGTACGCATATCCACCCTTTGGCCCGCAATTTTTAGGTTAAGTAATTTTTAATGGATCTTTTAATTTAATGCTTACTGTGTAGCCAAAGGATTTTATAACTATAAAAAGACGAAAACTTCAGTTGAATAGACGGATAACCCCCAGATACAGTCAATGGATACATTATCCTAAAAATGGCCATGATTGAGACGACGAATATTTTTACGGAGGAAAAGCATATTTGCAAAACAAGAGTTCATAAAGACAATTTATACGTAGATATGAATCTTCCAGCGCCCAGGATATGGCTGCGATGCCCGCAGCTCCCGAGAAACCTCGTTGAACAATTAAAAATTAATAATCGCAACTTTAAGTTTATCGCTTTTGACGGGGTTTCAGTACTATGAAAAGTGTACATTATCATGGCTTTTGTTCCAGCGTTACGTAAATTTAAAAACCTGTAAAACAGATAGTGGAGTCGAGTTTCGGATCAGCACACTACACTCTCAAGTAAAATTAAAGAGTCGTTAAACTGTACCCCGGGTTGCATGCCCTAAGTTGCAAAATATGTATAAAACTGATATTATCAGGATCTTTGTTTCAAGTTTGATTTCACGTTATTTGTTCCCATAAAGCTACAGCTGATTACTTTTTATTTTATACCTCGAAATGATCTTGGATAAAATGATTTCGAGGTATATAACGATGTGCCTTCTAAAGAAGTCTTTTCAAGCATATAAATTCAATAATCGTATTAAGTTTAGCGGCATACACACTTTATCGAATATATTATATTCATTACTGCAAGATGTATTTTATTCTGTAAATCGAATGACTCAGTGGATACAATGGAGACCATTTTTTGTGTATGTTCAAACTCGAACGAAATGATATTCACCACATTTTTTTTACAATACAAGCATAAATTAGACTATTTTCGAATCGCTTGAGCGCATGTGATGAAAAGTGGCTCATATACAACAAAAATGTACAAATAAAAAAATGTACTTTACAGTGTACAGGACAGGCTGGCGTCAAAAAATGTGATGATGAAACGCACTGTACATTATAGCTGCTACCACCTGGCAAATTGACTAATTCGGATCTTTACTGTCAACAACTAACAGGATTATTACAAACAATTGAAAAAAATAGACCGGGATTAATGAAGAGAAGGATATCCCTCACCAGGACAATGCCAGACCACATACATCTATGACTACCTGACAAAAACTGAGAGAACTCGGATGAGATTTTCGAAGCATCCGCCGTACAGCCCGGCTTTTGCACCATCAGATTATTATCTAGTGCAATTCTTGTAGGGCATTTTCAATAGTATTCACATAATTTTAAAGCAGGGATGCAAAAATCGCTTTTTACAGTGTTTTGCTCAGAAACCACAGAACTGCTACAGTGTTGAATTTACGGTATTATTAGAAAAACGGGCCGAAGGTCATAAATCAAAATGGGGCACGCTTAATTAGGAATATTATTTTAAAATGTAAAAACATATTTGCTTCAAATTTGGTCTTACAGTCAATACCTTTTTGACAATGCACTATAAGAATTTTGCTGCGGTATTCTCATGAAATCTCTTTTTAAAAAACGTGCACTACTTTTAAAAACAAGTTAGTTAGGCGATACTATCCCTATGTTAATCGAAATATAACGCAACTTTGGAGATATGATACTACATAATGATCCATGCGCAATCAGTAAAATATAAAAATTATGCTTTTACATTGCACTACACTACGTTTTGTTGCCAACTATAATTGTCTTTTATGAAGTACTAAATATGTCAGGTCCATACTGTTATACAGACCTGCTAATAATCGTAGGTTATGAGAATGGAAGCATTAGGATTTACGGTACAACGATAAAAATAAAAAATTGAACTCGTCATTATCATTGTTTATTAAACAAGTGCAAAGGAAGACGGAAAGCACGTAGGAAGGGATCTAGTAGATATGATCTTAAATGATCTAGAAAATTCAGACTTATCCAGGTCTACAGACGTTTTTTTAGAAGAAGTTTTAATGGTTACGTTCCTTGGGTATCATAACTGGCGTAAAATCAACGCTCTTTGCAGTTAATGGAGGAGCGACCCAATTTAGCGATCAAAACCAAATTTCTGTGCACCTTAACATATGGAATCTATACAAAGAAGCTGTGATTTAAGGTGTGTTCTGTCAGGTACAAAAGAAATTCTGGAGAAAGTTAGCACATAAAGTAGTCAATAGAATTTACCAGAAAATGACTGGAGAAATGGCTACGTCGGTTTTACGAAATCGGAGTCTGTCAAACAAAAAAACAACATGCCATATGAGTATTTTTTAAACTGCATTTTTTCTCATTGGTTCTCACTACAATTACCATCAAATAATCGTCAACGATTGTGTTTCTGTCAAGTGGCTTAATTAGCCAACTGGAATGTAACATCAAAGGAAAAATGTTATTTTTAATTAATAAGATCACGATTGGCTTCACGAAGAAATTGTCGTTGAAGTTGCTTAGTTTGAAAAACCTTTAAGAAGCGTTTCAACTAGTAATTACCATAGGCTAAAGGTAGCAAAGGTCGCACAAATCTCATTGCCCTTTCATACCATTTCATTTCATTCCAAGTTTTACCATTGATTCGAGTTCTAAACACAGTAAAGCAAGCATAGACACGCTGTGCACAATTGCTATAAGTAGTGATTTCGAAAGTAGTCGCAGTTTCTAATGAGGGAGGCTATTGAGAAACTAACATTAGAAGCAAATACTAGAGATAATTAGGTTAGAGAAAGAAAATGTCCAGACTACTCTAATTAGTCTTTTCTGTAGAAATGTACTTCCAAATTTTAGTATGTGGCCGTTTCCAATTAAAACCCTTAAACTTCACTCATAGTAAGACCGCTTTGGTGAAAAGACTTCAAGGATGAAGTAGATGAAAAGACTGCCGTGCTAAGAATGCGGTTATAGCATACGGCCTGTCAGGTATGAAATGTACATTAGTTGTTGCAGGTACAAGAAGAATCTGTATTGTATAATTCAAGATGACTTAAACAGCCAGCATTGAACATTGTGAACCTTGATTCGGACTAGCGTACGTACAGTTTTTTCCTAGCTTCATAACTACTAAAGATCATAAAATGCAACCTGTTAAACAGGTCGTTCAGGGAACACGATTCAAGTATTCTATCCATTTTGTTCGATGTTGGCCATCCATTACTAAATATACCTGCTTCACCAATGCCCCAAAGGTTCTTAAAGCATAATGAAATTAGTACATCCATCGTCGTGAAGTTACTGTTATCAAAATACGGAACGCTGCTTGCAGTCTCACACGGAACGGCCACAAAGAATTGCCGGGCTAAATAAGTCTAATGACAACATGACAGCAGTTCTGGCACTGTATAACTACTCATTGAATTGTTTTGTGTAAAGCTTTGCCATCTCAGTAATTACCTTACTAAAGCAAGGGCAACATAGATAAGTCAGGACAAACGTCTAAGAGAGAGATCGCCTGTACTAGCGGAATTTTGTGCTGCTACCCCACCGAATTATCATGTTTTTACAAATGTCGCTCACAAATGTCATTTTACTCCGTTTGTCACTCCGTTTGGAGCTCTCAGGAATTAATCGTCACGGTAAAAATCCTCAAGTAACCTAAGCAGCTACTTATTTAGCTATGTAAGCAGTTAAGAAAGACCCATATAACTTTGTAAGGTCTAACTGCTCATGATGTCTTCTGCAGCAAAACATATGTAATGCTATTTCTTATCACCCATACCATCAGCTTTAATAGCTAATTTACAACTTGAAGGCTTCCTAAATAACTAATTAACTTAGCGCCTATCGAACTGACCAATAAGGACACTGTTTTAAGCTGATTTCCTTAAGATCTTTTTATCCTTACGCACGTTCGTTCTTTCATTTTATTGAAGATATATAGTTGGCCTTTTTGTGGCATTGCAGTTTCGTCATAGTGAAAGACGGGTGAATGATTTACCCACAAATGCTATCCGACAGATCTTACTCGCCAAATTAAATTTTTGTTTTTCTCGTAATCAGCGAAATCTCTAAAGCTCAGTCTCCCTATTTTTTAAAATGCGAATCGAAAAGCCGATCGTTCACGGGCCCTTACATTTTTGGTATTTATTTTTTAACTGAAAATTTTTTATTAAAATGCGCATGCACATGTTGGATAGCAATAACTATAGTGGCTAACGTATCTATTCCTTCACGGAAACATTTTTCGCTGGAGCTTTAGCCTTCGGTTTAAGGTACAAGTACAAGCCAAGTATAAGAAAGCCGACATAGGTGGATTTAGCGATGTTTGTACGCCCAAGATCAGTAGTAGTGTTGTAGTACTTCGAGAAGCCTTTAAATTGAGCCTCTGTCGCTGGGTTAGCACCGCCAGCCATTCTGAAACAAACGCAAATAAGCCAAATTACGTCATCTGCTAAGCTGATTTTGGGAATCTCAACATTGGGTGGGAAAAAATGGATTTTGGGGAGTTAAATTTTTAGGCACCATCTGCCTGCAAGGAAGAAACCTAACAATATACAAATAGTTGATGGCATGTCAGTCCCACTACTAAACCATATCTGATCCCAAGTTAATAACCTATAGCGCTATTCAGTAAACATTTCTTCTTTCTTAGGGATAAACGAGTAATTTTTAGCGCTGAAAAGAAACCTGGTTGTTTTTTTTAATCATGACTCGAATATATACAAATAAAGCAATAAAAATAAAGCAAATAAAGCCAAACAACCCTATTTCACTATCCTCAGTTGCACATATACAATGTACATGACACAATAATTACGTATTGCCTCAGGTTTATAACCTACACATTTGTGAATGAGATTGTTTTAACAGCATACGGTTTTAGCCATTTTCCAACTAAACTTTAACAGAAAGGACAAGGCATATTTTATGGTGAACAAAAATATTTCGATCAATAGACAAATAGAAACATTTTCTTAAGTTAGAGGTCTTTTCCTTGTGTTTTGTGCACATTATCAATATCTCTAAAAGGTTGCACCGACACAACCCGGTAAATTGTTAAATGAGATCATCTTTTAGCTGATATTCAAATAGAATTTGACACGAATTTGAGCAAACTAACATTGGATCATTCGAATATTTATTACGTGAATTAACAATGTCCCATCAACGTGGGTTCTTACAAAAGAGTCCAGTCATATATGCTTTATCATATTATAATCAACTTTGAACTTATTATTTTTTAAAATATTGTCCACCACAGGCAACGTAATCGCGTACCAGTGGTGGGCATCAATCGCGGCAAGGGACATAGGTTTTGAATGCAATCAGTCGAAGACTTACTCCATGAGTGCTTCAAATGAATTTTGAATGGACAAGCCATTGGCGTTGAGGCTTCAGAATCACCTCTCTTATATTTAAAAAAATGTTTGATAATGATATTGTGTAGAGAAAGCGATACATACTACTAATAGAAGAATAAAATATCTTACTTGTCAGGAGCGTGTCCTTGCTGTCCAAGGGTCTCAGCAAAAGTAGCAGCTTAACGCAGCGGACAAGGTCATAAGAGTAGTGCTGGAAAAACAAAAACAAACAAACTAACCCGCTTATAAAAGGTATATTCTTCTGCTATCACTTGCTATACTACCTATTTGAATTGGGTAATAGTTCTATAAGAGTCTTGTTAATTATATGTCGTAGTTATCCTCGACGAAGATCACTTTAAAAACCACGGTAAATGAACTTAAATGTAAAGTCCACAATTGTGGCTCGGTGGAAAGAAACAAAAGATCGATATTTGTAGTATTTTTCAAATTCTCCCGCGACTGCGCAGACGAATTTTATTGTTCGAGAGATCTACTGAGTTTCGCCATTCAAATTCAAATCGACGTTGTATGTCCTCTGTGTACAAAGATCGTGAACGTTTGGATGCAAAGAAAAAATCTTGAATGTTGAATGATAAGACGGTGCTCACCACAGACGGGACTTACGAAACCCATTAGTGCTAATAAGATATTCTTAGTAATTGATTAATTGTTTAATGTAAGTTAAATGTAGCCTAATGCAACCTGATAAAATAACGTTAAGTGACAAAATTAGTTAAAATGTTCAAACACCACAGTAAATATCCTGCATCGTTTTATTGCCGAAGTACTTAGTTAAGTGTCAATTTTGCAGAGGAAAGTGTCGGGCGCTCATAATCCAAATGTATGTGTTTCTGAATAAAAAAAAAACTAATTAATTCACTAATAAATTTTTTTCAATGTTGGTAAAACTAAGCTCCGGTGTATTCTGCATTCCTTGGCTGTTCAATAACGACTGCTGACATCAGCTTCGATATGTTGCCAGATTTTGTCGACTTCACTGTTTGACATTTGCGGAAGCAAAAAGAACATTCAAAAATTTTCACTTATTATGAATTTAACTGGATTTGTCATACGTAGTGAATACCACTTTCGAGTAACTTGAAAACTGCCTGGTGTAACTCAAGTAGATGTTGTCAATGTTAAAAATACGTGTTGAAGTAGAGAAACGTTGTCCCTAAAGATAAATTTTAACGGAAAGTCATTGTTAGTTGTCCTTAGTCAGTTTTAAGTGGCTCTAATTACGTAATACGGAAAGCAACAGTACTCGCTTTAAAAAAAGAAAATTTATATATTATGCACTCTTTTCGTTTTAGATTGAGCTTATATTTGGCTTATCGCGTTGTTTCCCAGGAATTCTGTAATATTAAGTTTAGTTCAAATAAATAATTATTTCTGACATACCTAATATGCTTCATTTCGTGTTCCTTAAATAGTCATTTTCAATGCACTGGTACAAACGTACGCATACTTGTGTTAATATTAATGTGTAAATCCTAATATAGCTGAGTATATGGTTAGCTTACCTGACAATAGTAACCGCCAATTTTCGATTTTTTTTGTTGGATCTACAGACTCCTTGTGGTAGAAGGATAGCTCTATAAACTGCGCAGGAAAAGCATATTAAACAATGGCATCATCAACATCGCCGGCTCCATCGTATGCGATGGTATTTTCGCCGCCTCAGAAGAAAGAATCTTGTCCGCCTCCTTCCGAATTTCTTCTACTCAAACCGTTTTCAAAAGCACCGTCGCTCCAAATGACACTGGCGCAGCCAGGTAAAATACTACATTGACAAGAATAAAATGGCAGGGTTTACAACTATATTTCAAGCAGCTTTTCTAGTAGTTATTTGGATCGCGCGATAATGTTTTTCATCAATTGCAGTGTAACAATATTCAATGCTCTGTACCAACCACTTTCATCAATGCGTCGCCTTTCCTTCAACCAGCCATTGTGTAATTATTTTCCATTCTAAGTGAATATTTCCATGTTACATTTTAAATGACATAAACAAGTAAAAGATGTGCCATAAAGAATGGATTGCGCATGCCCAGGTAATCAAATGGGATCGGTAAATAGCTTAAGGTACACCACTTATACATTCTACAGTTAGAAAAAGAAACCGTACATTAACAGTATTGGATTTTTTTTTATTACTTTCGTTACGCCTTGTACGCCACGTCGTGTGTACTGGCGGACCGCTGCCGCCTGTGGCCAACTGTACACTTCCATCTCAGGAATATGCCGAACCACTTTACTAACTATACAAAATATAGACAACATTTCAAGTAGAATTTATTTCGAGATTCCACCGGGAAAACCATTAACCATCCGGCCTGAGACTCTGGTTATAAGTCCGCAATCTATAGAGGTAAGCCAAATTTACTTCTAACATTCCTAAAAACATTGTACATACTTTAATATAACGCTAAACCTACCTTACATCTAAGATTGGTGAGATATTCGTAAATTGTAACAATAATAATAAGAAATAATTGAATACTATAGCCTTTTTTAACTAAATAAGGTCGCAACATGTTAATTGTATTTACATAAAACAGCTTTCGTATCTAGATTTTGTTCAGAAGAATCCTTTGTACGAATCTGGAACCGGCGTGCGTCTTCATCGTAATGCCAAATTGCAATTTGGCAGAAAAGTACCTTTTTCATTGACAGAACTGACCTTCACAGGCCGATGTAACGACTACCCGTTATTCAGCGACATTTTGTTGCTTAAGTTTCATTAGCCGGTGCACGGTAAACCTACATGAAGATGACTTGAATGTTGGGTTGAAATCTCAAATAAATAGATTCGTGCTGGAGATCTACTTGCTGAAGAAATGCCAACGAAGTCCGAGAGCCAAGACAGGTCTGGGTCAACTATTGCTGATCTATATCGGATAAAAACGAATCGTTGCTGGTGTCTACTGCATTTTAATATTGGTATGTAGTACTGACAGCTCTACCACGTAGCGGGTCATTTATCAGACGAGGATCTGTAACACACGTATCTGCTTTCTTGCTCAGAGATCAGCAGTAAAAAAGCACAGGATGAGCAGGAACATGCGAAGCAGAACCAGGCCTCGAAGCCGTGATTCGTATCGGTTCACAAAACGACTCCAAGGAAGCCGCAAGCTGAGAGGGGGCTTCGCCGGGTTCGGTTTGGCGTTTCTACTTGCAGCAGGTCTAATGGGAATAGGATCTCTACTTAGCTTGGTTTCGGATGATTGTGACTTTATACCTCTGTGATAAGCCCAGGCCTTTATTCTGGAGACATGGGTGAGGCATAACGACCGATTTGCGGAGCGCAAACGATTCGACTTAAAATTTACCTTGGTGCGCTAAATATCTTAGTACTTGATCGATGAACTATATGATCCTTGTGAGCGTTGCTATGCTTCGGTCTACATCTATCATTACAGGCTAATAAATAGTTATTTGACTATTCGTATTTTAAGTGTACCTATCAGTGGCCACGGACAAAACGTTAACGGTTTGTTCGTACGTATGTTATGGTGTCTAATCAGGTAATTAGCAGAAGTTCTTAAATTACCTCAATAAATGGATGTTTTTGGCTATTACCTTAAATGCTTTAATTACTAAATGACTGCATGATAGAACAGCATTTCTTATCTCAACACACGCGTCTACCAGAGTTAGATAACGGTATTTTCCGATAAATCAAATAAATAGTGGGGCTACTTCGATATATGGAATTGAGCACTTGAAAATCGAACATTGAGTTGCATCTATGCTCCTTGCAGTGTTTGTTATATATATTATATATAATATAATAGCGGAAATATTCATCAGCGGAGATAACATCACATAATCGTAGTTTGTTGGTACACTAAATGGCAATCAGTAGATACACGAATCTTGTCCGGGCAGCCTTCACTAAAAATGGCATCGATACCCGAATTCAATTGTTAAGTTATATCGTATTTACGTTTTGTTTTTTAGATTTTTGAGGTGACAGCTGTGGACCCGAAGGAATCGTTTCGCGCTACCGTAAAAGTCTTCGCGCCTGACATAAAATTTTATCGTGGCGGACAGGTACATTGGTTAAGCAAGTACATTACTGAAAGAATTTAAATGGATTATTTTTATTGATCGTACGAAGTGATGAGGGCCGTTATACTGATTCAAAATCATTTCCAAAATACTCATCAACAATTATGAGCGCTTTAGTATTTCCTTACAAATCCATACTAAAATCTTATTCGCATTTTGCTAAAGTTTTTGTCTCAGCATCACATATCAAAATTCTACATAAAAGGTAGATGCTCAACAGATGCCTCTTAGCCTTCAAAAACTGGAGCGGCACCTGAAGGTAAGCTATAGAGAACTACGTGCTAGGTGTAGGGATCACGCGGCGGGAGTTAACGAGGCCAGTTCCATAATTGGTTCTGTGTAGAGTACCATATATATTTCTTATAAACAGAAGCAAACACTACACTTGTCCTTTTCGGCCTTTAACGGTAACAAGGTTTGTCCTACCCGGGTAGCCTATACAGAATAATGGGTTCGTTCTCCAGACAATTTCCTTACCACTTAAGTAACGCACTAACCTACCCTTTATGTGCTGTTCATATTGTTCTCTTATACCGTTCGTAGGTAAATGTTTCAGTGACAGTGAAGCAGCCGGTAGTTAAAGTTGAAAAAAAGAAACGTCCCAAGGTGGTCGCGCCAACCACGAAATTTAAAGCAGTTACAGTTCCAACGGTTTGTACTTTTAATTTGCTCTAAATTATTTTACAGATTACAAGCAGATAATGATGTGCATCTAATCAGAAGCTTAGTCCTTTTCATAGTGCAACTCCGGTCTAGTACAACAATATAACAGGCGCACTCAGCGTAACCCTCCATTCCTCTCTAAATTACCTATCGAGTTTAATATCATGTTCTGTGATGATAAAGCAATCGTGTACTTCTTAACTATTGCAGAAGGTTATGAATGTTGTCAAATCGAATTGATTAAACGTTTGTTAAATTTTTTTAAAGAGATTTTTCTAATACGATTAACGTAAAACCAGAAACGACCTGCACAAAGTTTAACATGGACCTGGTATGGTTCTAACGAGTTGCTTTTGTGACGTCAAAACAAGACAAAGAAAGCACTTACTAAAGGCAAGATGTTTGTGATTTTGTTCAATGTAGGAATTCAAGTTTCAGCCGTCTCGAGAAGAACGGAAAAAAGCCACTCAAACGAAAGATTTGACTATTATTGCAGATGACAAGAAGGGGTTGTCAGAAACGTCGACTATAGATCCGCCAGTCGTGCTGCGGCCGATTGATCAGACGTTCAACCTCGATGATATTCGTAGGTCTGACTCCCGTGAAATTTTGATATTTCTTAGCCTAAAAAAAATTCGCTACCTACTATGAATCTTGGGTAACGGTTTCAGGCTAGATTTTTTTGTATTTTAATTCTATTCAAAAAACAGTGCATAGGTAGAAAATTTTTTCGTAAATGCTTCTGCAGAAGTCTGAGGTACTGGAGTGTAAGTCTTGAAGGGCAATTTCAATGGCATGTTGAAATTTGAATCATTTCATTCCCAAGAAATTATTGAAATTTCAACAGAAGTGTTTAACAACTATAATAGATGACATAGAGCCTCCAACTGTAACGCCTGTATTTTTATCACTGATTCTTGTGGCGTCAGGTCGAGCATTGTTGTTCACTAGGAACGGTTTCGCTTCATTCTTTAGCCTTGGCTGCTCAGCATGAGTTTTTATCCCATTTAATTGTAAACAATACACTTTACCCGTAAGCCAAGACGAATGAGGCTGTGGCAAATAACATTGGCATTATACCATCAAACAAAAGCCATACATTTTTGCAGCTGTACATTACATCTAGAGTGATGTTCCGCGGGTTCAGTTGTATCCACCCACTGATGCGGCCGCCTGTAATTATTTTAGAGTATGTTTTTTAGTTTAAGTCACGCCTCGATTTAGATAAATCTGTTTTATCGTGAACACAAAGAGAAGCTATGTCTGTTTATTTTCGCTCAAGTCATGCGGCAGCCATCTATTTTTATCAGCTTATTTGACTGACTTAAAGAAGTGTCGTATTTTGATAATTATAATTCCACATTTTACTCAAGGGTGTTTTGTTATGATGCATTTAGAGTAAAACCAGTATACTATCTATTGTTTTATAATTGCTTGCGTGGCACACAGGACTTTACATGAGAAAAGGTCACTTACACGCCTCCTTTTTGGCTATAACTTTTACTAGTCGTTAAAGGGACATGACATTTGTGTCGATCATCTCGAACATTGCTGTTTTACATTCATCAAATCCCAAGTGTTGACACTCGTAGATTTTGAATTAAATTGGCTTCTACCATAACCCTCAACTCATAACTATTCACATTTGAAAAAAATTTTCAGCGTCATTTATGAGTTTAAAGCTTTCTTTCCAAATTTTGTCGAACGGCTTAAGGTAATCTTAGTAGTAAAACCTTTGCCAGATAAAAGCTTTATAAGGCGAGATATCCTAGCCACTGTAACTCCAAGATGAGTCATGTCAAATTTTTTTGATTTTCAACTTAGCAACTTGACTACTATAGGCCTGAGTGATAACGGAATTCGCGGTTTCACATTCAAAGAGCACAAGAAAATTTTTTTGAGCAAAGTGTCGCGATGTGTCGCACCACTATAAAATGGCGTCACCCTTAAATTTGAGATTAATGATTGTTAAGTTTCTCAAAACAATCTTATATATGGATACGGAACTCGTTAACTGCCGATATCACACTATCGGGGGACTACTGAGATCTCGATCTGCAGTCGCCGCATTGCAAATTTTCTTTTCCAAATCTATCATACCTTTGCATCACAGCTATTATCATTGTAAAAAATCATATTTGAATATTACAGACAAACCAATCTTATAAAAACAGCAATTGATGTAAATCAGACCTATATGGTACCTCCTAAAACTGCCGACACTGATCCGCGTGATCCCGTGGCTTTCCTTCGCCAGTCAGTGAATGCGGAAGGTTGTAATGTACGCGCGGCCGTTTTCAAGTACCTTGAATTTGCCAAAGCTCGAGGTATAAGCGTGCCTCCGGCGTCGCAGGAACAAAAAAACTGTATGTATGACCAGTTTACTACTATTCCTTCACAGTTGCGGATGCTTTTTATACGGTACGTTACGTCTTAGATAACCTTTAGCGATAATCACTCTTCTGTTTAACTTATTAAAGCAATGAACAACATGCTCCAAGAGTTACTGCCGGTTATTCAAGATGGTCGAATAACCTTCGTTCTCCAGAAGCTAGCGCAAGTAAGAGCAATTCAAGCTGAGCCTCAAAAAGAGCAGGATAAACCACAACCTGATGGTGTAGAAGACGGTAGAGATAAAGAAAATGCGCGGCCCATTGACACGAAAATTATGCAGGTTTGTAGACTGCGCCGTTAAATGTTTTATTTGTTACTAGATAATGTACATATCACTAAATTATGTTTTTCCTGTTCACGTTAAGATGCTACTGTTTCCGCCAAAAATGTAGTTTTTTTTGTGTGAGAGCCACTAATGCTGAAATTTTGCAACGAAGTACAAAAAAAATACATTCGAGAGAAAGAATCATTTCACTAAAGAGGGATATTCTTCAGATGACAAATGCAAGTGACATAGTTGGTGGAACAATTCAAAACATGATTTTACAAAAATACGTTTCCATATAAGGGATATAAGGACACATATGTCATAACTTAATTAGATAAAAAAAGAGGCCGCCAATTGGAATTTGTCCGTGCCACGTGAAGTAATTACCGCAGGGGTCGTGTGCTTGTCCGGATACATTTGCCTTATTCAATAAATTGAATACGAATATCTGGTGGTGTTGTTTTTCATGTCAATTCATTTTTCTGCTCAGGTGCGCGGTATGGAAAATAGATCACGTCGCTCATCCAACCTTACGACATCGTCACCTAAACACAAGCAATCGACGGACGGTGCTTCATTAACAATGACGCATTGCGTTGATCTAGATACGCCGGAGCGCCTCTCCGGGATGTCACAACGAACTGTCGGAGAAATGGTTTCGAATTATTTACCTGAGGGCGCCTCGCCTTTAGACTTGATGGCGGTAGATTCACCGGATGTTAGCGCTATTTATCCCATCGGCGGCGGAGGAAATAATGGGCCTCAATCAGCACCGTCGGAATAATTCTACACAGCATTTAAAGCCGCACTAGATGCTAATGCTATCACTTATCGTCATTACATTTTACACATATGTACACACATGCGCATAGACACAAACGAGTCTCATTTGAAAATATTTCTTTTATTGAGTATTTTGCTATGCATGTGGTGAGTAGAATAAATCACAAAAATTTACGATACAATGACTTAGTCATAACAACGGCTATGAATTATTGCACTCGGACAGGAAGAAAATAATTTAGTGTTTAATGTGCCCTACGGAATCACGTCGGAATTTTTTTTCGTAAATTGCAACCGTTCATTATAGACAGTAATTACACGTTCTAGATTATAGGACAATAAAATCTATTGTGATGTTCATGTGACTAGTAACTAGAAAAACAAGCACACGTACAAAACAACGGGATTTCAGTGAAAACATACGTGAATGGAATATTTGGCAAATACATTTGTAGAGTTTTATTGAATTGCAACCTGTATTGGATGCAACTTTCATTATGGTAAAATGGTTTTCTGAACAACGATTTTAATGAAGAGCGTTTCTATTTTTACACACGATAATCCAATATTGTATTCCCACTGAAAAAATGAATTTCAAGTGTATCTTTAGATACGACGATCCTAGAGATAATAATGGCTTGTGAAGTTTGCTGAGTCGTTCTTAAGTCGTTAGGCATACTCGGCCTGCGTGAATTGTATACCAAATTTGCAAAGTAAATCTATTCTATTGTTGAACTGTATGAGCTGTAATTTATTCTTTGTTCATTCTTACAAAATAGGTACTTTTGTATGAGAAGAAGAGTGCTCTAAGGGATATATAATAATAATAAATAAGCAGTACTGACAGTCGAAAGGACTAAATTCGCTGTTTGGTTAAATAAAGCATAACAGGAGATAGCTGAAGAGACCTCTTACGAAAATAAACGTTTGTTGCATATGGCCTTTACAAAACTAGGAATGTATGTGAATGATATGGCACACGCGAAAGCTGACAGCTTCCTCGACTTGCATGCATTAAAGAAAGGATATTGTTCGAATTTCACGAAAATGCGTTAGCTGCAAGCTCTATATAAGTAAAGCGGCCTGTTTTAAAGGCATTATTAGTGCTATCAATTTAAATGCCTGAGCGGACACTTGTGAGCGCGCTTGAGAAGATTCTATAGTACGACTGATACCACACCGATGCACAAGCGTCTTGGCTATGTGTTACGCTCGTCATAAGGAGGTGTTATAGATGGAAAAGTACTTAACTTCCACTAGGTTTTTTTTTTAAACAAAAACTCTACGCGAAAGATTACAAAAGGTCTTTAAAATTAGATAACTTTGCTATAAATATCACCGTGCATAGCTGCTTCCTTTATTTTTTTATAAAGCAACTATGTCAACTGATTCGTTAGTTTTAACTAAGCTGTATTTGAATAAGTTTCAGTTCTCAAACGGAACGAAATACGACACCTGAAATGTAATTGAAAATTTGTACTTCTATGCTCGAAAAAGGAATTAACTAATGTAAGGAAATCCGATGGAAAAGACGTGTAATTTATGGGCAATATATTTTGTTATTTCTTACTCTTTCTAGTATTAGCAGATCAACCAACAGAGCAAAAAAAATATTAACAGCGATGTGTATCCATTTTACGCATCCCAGTTTACATCGTTATGCCATTTGGATAAACCACCTTTGCTTACATCCATCTTTCTCTTAAAAAACACGAAAGCTAGTTACGTTTCTTGTTTATATATGTAATATATAAAAAAAAACTGCTAACATTTTTTAACCGCAAAGTAAATATATATTTCTTCTTAGCTGTTTTGTTTTTGTTTTTCGCTATATATATATATATATATATATATGTATATATATATATATATATATATATATATATATATATGTATGTATAATGTATATATGGACTGTTATACACGTATATTATGTTTTTATGAATACCGAAAGTAGAGCCACTGCTGACATACAGATCGTTTTCACTTCTTTTGCGTATTACCTTCTAACCAAGACTTCGTGCACTTACATTATCTTCTCTTGTATATGTTCTTACAGTACGATTGGTTACGTGTCTTGCGTTTTTTTTGTTCTTATTCTATATAATAAAAATAGTTTATTAAAAAATTAACCGAAAATAGCATAGTCGTAAATAAAAGATTGCAATGTTCCCAAAATGGATCAATCAAATAACAGGTTATAACTAGCCATCGACTCGCCGAATATGTTTCTATCCTATTACAGACAATGCCACTGCCGCCTTACTTTCTTACACAAATAGTTAAACCAGCAGACACACTACGGTTTAACAGTCAGTGAGTATACCAATAAGTACACTGGGAGTCAGGAATAACCCTTGGTTGGTATCTTCCTAATCTACAGTTTTTGTGCATATGTTTTAATTACACCGAAAGACACCGGTTTCATCTTTACTTCACTGTCTGTTACTCTATTCTCACTATGTTAACCCCTAAATAACCCCGTTCTGCTGTATTTTTTAGACGCTCACTACGCTATGATAGTCAGCTTTAAAAGCTCCATTTCAAACGATAATGGCGAAGCTGTACTCTTTACATTGCAGCCCATTGTTAAGAAGCAGGCAGACAATTTTTACATAGATAATTGATTGTTAACGATCGTTCAGCAATACTCAGCTTTCAACAGGAAAGCTTCATGGTTTGTGTGCCTGTGTATGTTTGCGCGCGAAGGATGTGTCCGTGATACGTGTTTTTTGCTTCTTATGCACTAATTAAAGTTTTACTGAAACACCCTATTTGTCCAGTAAGTAGCTGTTTCAATAGCGACATTTGCATTGTGCAGTTGTACTTATATATTGTCTTTTCTTTTAAATGTCACACATAACATAATGCGCTAGTGAAGGTCGATAAATCTTTTATCTGAAACACCGTATAGAAAATGAAATCTTTTTCTTAAAGTACTATATATATAATAGTTATGGTCCTTCTATGTAAGATGTGCTACATTTTTGGACAAAGTACTACCTAAGTGTTTCACGTCGATTCGTCAGCCCTTAACCACTAAAGGGTCTCTTGGGTTTCAGCATCTTGTCGCAGATTAGTATCGACACAGGAGTTGTATTTTACTCAGTCTACTTAATCACGCTAAAGTAACATTTGCAAAGTTTGAACATGCGCTTGTACATAACTTTCATAGTAACGTAGTTACATAACACCCCGATTTAGGATTAATTAATCTCTAGAAGTCCTAAATTCGCTCTTGATCCCCTCTCCCAAAATTGCTTAGGCTACGAGGGCGGTGCACGAGTTCCGCCCTCTGATGTTGAAGTTGTAGGCTTGCAGGCATCGTTACCGTTATCAGTACTGACTTTTGCTGTCACCTGTTCAAGTTCCTTCTCCTCCTTTTCACGTTTCTTAATTGCTTCTTCTCGTAGCATCAGTTCAATAATTTCTTTCATATGCTTTGGTGAAACCTGCGGAGAGAATACACATTGGCAGACATTATTTGTTAACATAAAAGTCTTACGTTTTCAAACCAGTGTGATGAAGAAGTCACCCACATGCTTCTCCATCAAGTTAAAAAAAAACATACTAAAAAGTAAATCTGCTTGTGTTGTGATAGTGTAACTAATTATTAAAATCCGTTAGTAACGTGACTCAAGCTCCATAATCAAGCTTGTTGTCTCGACTAGTCTATATGAGCTACTTGGATATATTGAACGGACCTTGACATTTTCACGGCCTACGGCGTCAATGACCTTGAGCACGATGTCAATCTCGATCTTCCCATCGTGGTCAGAATCGATTGTGTTAAGGATCTCCTGAATCATCTGGATTCGAGTGTCATCGGAGGTCTTCTGAAGTCTGCGCATCGAAAGCATTAATTCGTTGATACCTGCAGGACATTACATTTAACGCGAAGCGTAAATTAGTTTTGATGTTGAACACGATATATCAACACGGTATAACTAATGTCCGAAAAAAAACTTAATAAATATATGACGCATAAGGGCTGTGTAGTCTTGCAAATTATGTTAAGATGCTTATTCAAAATCACGTACCAATGATGTCGTCTCGCACAGACTCAGCCGTCGCCTGATCTTTGATAATAGTTTCTTGTTCCTTAAGCTCCTTCTTTTCATCATTTAACTTCTCGATAATAGTATCGAGACTCTTGATCATCGAGTTAACCTTTTTATACAGTCGGTGAGCACCCTTAGCCTCCTGTAGCTCACCTGTGCCCTTTGTAACTTGTACGAGTTCCTGTACATCCTCTTCGTACTCCTGGACTTCCTTCTTTAATTCCTCGATCTCTTCCTTCTCAATAAGCAGCCGGTTCTTTTCGGCAGCGATATTTTCGAGGGCTCCTTCCAGCTCATCGAGATCTTGTTTCGACAATTTCTGCTCCTCCTCGGTGGGCGCAATTACTTTAGCTTTGTCAATAAGACGCTCTTCTTTCGCAACTAAAATCTCTGCAGCGATATCTTCTATCTCTTTTTCGAGCCGCTTTCTAGCTTCTGTCTCCTTGACCTTCTCCTCCATCTGAGCCCGTTTCTCTTCGCGTTGTTCTTCTTTAATGGCGAGCTCCTCTTGTTTGATGATCTCTAATTTTGTACGGTTATCGACTTTGCCTTCAACCTCACCAATCTTATACTTCGCTCCTGTAATCGCTTCTTTTGGTAGATGAGAAATAGTTTCCCTAAGCTGCTCTGTGGGATTGACATTTTCTGGCAATAGCATCGCCCGCGAAAGAAGTAACATAGATGGGGGAATGGATTCCCTTAAACTTAAATCAAGCCACTGGTTAAGTTGGTATCGCAGCTTTTCCTCGGGCACCCCTAGAGAACGCATACCTCTAGCACGGCATGCCTGTTGCAACTCTTGAACTGTCAATGCATCCAAGCCTTCTTTCTTTATAAGGGCGTCATCATTTTTCAGGTTTTTTAGTCGCATCCGTAATTGGAATCGAAGCACCTGTGTGGTTCCTGCAAATCCAGAAACACTAATTTAAATTGGCTTAAACGGTTTTATCATTTGTGAATAAGAAAAACAAAAAAATATCAATGCAGTACCTCTTATTCTGCGTCAACTAAAATCACTTAAATTTGACATGTCCTTATCAGAAACTGAGCTTCAAGCTGAAATCGCTATGCCCGTTGAAAGCTGTCAAGTAAATTTTACCTATAACGCGCGGTAAGGACGATACACACGATAATAATAGTATCATGCGGCCTAACCTTTGGCCCCTTGCATTCCCCTCTTGTTGAATAGCTGTTAATTAAATCATCGACAAGATTATTACTCCGAATAGTTCACTACTGTGCAATGCCCAGCACACGCTCGTGCATGCCCAGCCCACATCTACACTTCTTCACCCATAATGTGGCCTGATTTAATCTCAGTGTATGACGTTACATCCATTCGTTAGCCAATAAAAGGCACATGACCTTTTCAAGCCATGTGGTCCACCATAGGGACGTTACGCGCCACCATACCGGTGTGGGCTTTTAGAGTCGATACGTGCTTTTATAAGCTATACTAACAGACACAATACAGCGAAGCCTGCAAGAGTGTAGCAGGAGAACATTACCTTCGCGCAATGGTTGCTGCTGCTCTCGCTTTAACAAGCGGGCGTCAGCTACTCTTCTTGCTGACACAAGGCGAAAGAACTAATGGTGACCTGTTAGTAAAGCTACAAGCCAATACGATCAGCGGTTTATTGCAGTAGTCGATTCTATTTTGGGAAGCAGCCACAGCGGCGACGACTGCAACACATATCACATTTGCCTACGTACGCGTGCGCTCCCCCTTAGATTCCCAGACGGGTTAGAAAGAACGGCCAAGCCATAATTATACAAGGATCTACTAAAATGACAATGTGTTGTCATACGGTATAAGACAGCCACCGGAGCCGCTTGGCGCGAGGAAAGCAGTGAGGGCCAAAATGACACCAATCGGCACATGTGCTCTTGCGATTGGAAGGCGCGAGCAGTACAGAGACAATACAACTAGTAGCGATGTGAAACAACGGAAACGCATCGCATGTTCTAATCAACTCAAGATAGTGTTGTCTAATTGCAAAGATGCCATAAACGTTGTTGGTATAGCAAAATACAATAGCTAGTAATGATATTGTATTGTTATTGTTACTGCAGATGTTAGCCAACTGGTAACAACTATTTTTCTTCAGGCAATACTTTTAAAATTGGGAGTAAGTTCGGAACATCCTTATTTAAACTGATTAGTATTTATTCAGAAACTCATCTTGCCGCTTGCTAGGCAAAATTCAATGCATCTGCATTAATTCTAAGCTAAAGTATCAGATTTCGCGTGTGATTCCAACGGAATGTTATCGAATCGACAGGTATTGAAATCAGCAAGATTACAGGTCATGTCTACACCTGGATTTTGAACTCTTTCCATATGGGATTCACAAGAGAGGGAACAATGCATACGGTATAATCAAATCGGACACTCTGCGCAGAATTCACGCTAATGGCTAAGTTACTCATTCGATGACTATTTTTTTTTTTGACTTTCGAATATAAAATGCAAAGCTTCCTACGTGCACATTATTACCTTAAATAAAAAAATCACAGTAGTTCAAACTCAATTTAGATTTAAACCCAAGACTTATATGAAACTTAGAACTAAAAATGTCATTTTCTTTCTTGATAAGTATGCTTTAAGTGTTCGAAAGAGTACATCACACGATCTTACGCAATTAGAAAGACTGAACCAATTCACGTTTAAGATAGGCTCTCACAAAGCAAAGCGGAAAAAACGCCTGCGCGGTAGGTCAATACCGATGGCACCAAACTTAGGGTTGTAAACTTCACAAGCTCCCTGCGGATTCTTTGGATCGGATCCGCTTCTTTAAGAAATTACTGTTTGGAAACAGGTGCTGTAATCGGATGGCGTTTAAGTAAATTGTGCGCATTGAATAGACTGGTGGCTAATTTCATGCCTTTGGAGTCGCACGTTGATTCGGCATATACCTAACAAATTAACTAAATCTTTAGAAGTTCAAGTGGCTAGCTAATCAGACCAACCTAATGTGGGTATATCAAGTAATCTGCAGAGTGCAACTAGCTGTTGCCTGTTCAGTGTGTCTAGTGTAATCTCGTCTTCGAACAGTTTTGAAAACTTTAGGATTTCTTCACTGCTAGCGAAATTGCCAGATTCTCGGATCTTCTCACAGAACATAGCAAACTCCTTTGCCGCATGAGAGTGAGTTTCACCCTTTTTTTTAACAGCCATCTCATCTAAGGCTGTTTGTAGAAACTTGGCCATCTCTAACTTCATCTTCAGTTGCGTCTTGATCTTCGCCGACTCGTCCTTGGCTGATTGGAACGTCGATGGGAGCATGTTTGGAAAGAGTTTCAGTGCCACCGGTAGCAACAGCTCCATAAAAGGTACGATGATAAACACTGAGAATGGCAAAAGTCGAAACAGGTCAGATGTTGTTCGAACCAATTGTTTATGCTCACGCCGTGTTAAGTCCTGGCCATTAAGTATCCGATACAGAAGTCGACTGCATACTCGAATGTCGATGAATAACAACCGAAACCCGTGATAGTAATGTATAAGTTCGTCGATAATTCGTTTCATTAGTGACCGTGGTGGAATGACCCCTTCTTGCAAACCTTCAGGCTGAACAAAAGCGCTCGCCGTAGGCTGATTTGTCTTCTTGTCAACTTCTTCCTTGATGAGGGCTTTTACAGTTGTCTCAACTTTAGAAGAAGGATTTGCCACTTCTTCCTTCGATTCTCTATTGTTCGGCGGCGTAGGTGGCAGAGGGGGCAGTTGAGTGGACCGTGAACCTTGTGGTATGGCCGTCGAATATAGATGATACTGTGGGAAAACGTACGTCCTGCTGTTTCCTTTTCCTCGTCTATGTACCAATGCGGACGACGACGCAACGGCCGGTGTGAACGTCTTATAATTAAAGTATTGGTTAGCCTTATGCTGGGTCACTGCCCGAAAAGTTAACGCGCTACGGGTGACCCGCAGCGGAGTGAGGCACAGACGATACATCCCAAACTACGTTATGTTAATCGGGAGGCACAGAAATAAGCACTGTACACGCTTAAGATATCTAGACACCTAGAACACAAACAGGGATCATAACGAATATGGGTTCACACGCACCCCCACAGGTCTGATCGAATTGTTTTGCACAACTCAACCACTAGGACCGAACAACAGACACTAACCCGCCGTTTATTCAACTAGCAACCCAGATCCTCGAAACGCACTAACACGGGTTTATGTGTCTGGAAACTAACCGATCGGCCTTCCCTTCGCCGCAGCGTGTGCACAGAAACTACAACAAAAAACTTTCCGCTGGCTCGATAATTGGCGGAACACGTCCTAACTAGTTGGGCTGTCCCTGGCGTTAGCGACACCACGACACAAGGGCATAGTTGTGGTTGGCTGGGGAATAGGAGAACTAAGGAGTGCGCGAAGGATCAAGGTAACGCGCGCGCGCGGAGGATTTCAAACTAGGGCAGCAACTTCAAGCAAAATTCAAGATCTGAAGACCTCTGGCCTTAATTATGGTTTATGTGTAAAATTACTACTTCTACTACTGATGTCGCTCATCGTAGAATTATTAGGCGCTCAGGCATCCACTTGGATACAACGACCCTTTTCTGTAATAGCAAAATGTCAATATAGTTACCATAAAACAACGTTCCCTTAATTGAGAGATGAAAAGCTCCTATAATATTTACAATTTACAAGCAGGTGATCTGATTCACATCTTATGCAACCAACTTATGCGACATCCTGATTCCTGCACCGTCGTTGCTTCATCGACTGCTGGGAATCAAAGAATCGGCTCAACATGCATTTGGTGTCCTTATTATTATACTTACTGTGGAGGAAAACAGAATCTAGTCGGTGCTGTTCTGTTGGTTATCTTATCAAAATTAAACATTCACACTTAAGAACTAAGAATTCATCTAAGGCTTGTCATAGCTGATCATGTCCTAAGGGTTTAGAACATGATAACATCGATACCTCAAATCACTTTTCACACTTTATAATCAGTTATGAGTAATGTTCTGTGCGCTTCTATATATATACATATTTATATATTTGTACCTGCTAATATGCCGTATTATGACGAATTCATAAGACGCTTTTCCCTCCTTGCAAACGTTGATTAAAATTGAACTTAGTCACCGTTATGTAAAGCGGTATCTGTGCCGCGTAAAAATAAATTAACTGTTATACAAAGAAAAAGTCAATCATAATACTGCCAAAAATTTAATAATCAGAACCTCTTTTCATTTATCTGGCCAGCTGCACAATTCACAAAACCTGATAACCATTTATTTGACTATACATTTCTATCGAGTAGAATCAGAAGACGATCTATTGCCATATCAGTTATCAGACTAATGCATTTCTAATTCAACCATAGTTATCGTATGAAATTGCGCAGAGTCTATTCTGTCACACAAGCAATGAAGTGGAGATCGATGAGAATGCAAATTAAAATATCATAAGGCTCGGCGGTAGCAGATAGTGTTAAAGACAGTTTTTCTTCATAGACTTTAGCAGTACACTTTCAATATCGAGTTTCAAATACGTTGGGCCTTGTAAATGTGAGTTTTGTTAATGATTTTTGATGTATTTGATTTTTACAAGATTATTAACAATATTGTTTACCAGTTCGGTGCTTTTTTTTACCAGTGTAGCTCTCAACAATGTCTATAATGTGGAAAAGGACGCTGACGCTAATGCCGCCGAAAAATTGGTTAATCAACCAGTTTTAATAAAGTAATTTGAAAAATAACTATAAAAACCATTTTGTTTAAAACTGAGCTTCTGGTAAATGGTGATTTTTTATTTACTTAACTGAGTTAAAAAACATTTTGACAGTTTTCAAAATAACTTTAAAGAGAAAAAAAAATGCTGAAATCGGCGATGATACAAAACGCTGATAGCTGCGTCATCGTGCTGGTATGCAGGGATCGATTAAAGAGGAGCGCTTAGAAATTATATATCATTAAGTAGTGTATTGTACTTTTTATTGATTTTCCCTATACGTCAAAAGTCACGTGGAAATGCGTCACATCTTCATATTATGTTTACATATAGTTATACATTAATATCAAATGTACTTATGCAAAGAATAACTTTTTTAGCTATGCAATAATAAATAATTGGCTATGGCTATACCTTTTCACATCAAGCACATATCTGGTTCCCAAAAGTACCATCTTATGTCGCCTTGAACATAAACGCAAAATATGCACGCCACGTCATTTTCACAAGCAGCTATTAACAAATCTCTGCTTTAAACAAACACACACCAGTGTCCTTCGACACCAAGAGTGCATTACGATGAAAACGATATTCTTGTTCGTACACGATAGCGCTGTTGCGTACAAGGATCTCTTTCCACTGCTCAGTTTTGTTTTATCCTATAAACCCTACATTTTAACGAGGTGATGACAAGTTTGTCTGTACGAGTTCTGTTCATTTCCAGGCCTGAAGATGCATTCGCAAATAGCCGATGAAACTCCTTGCAGTACTCACTAGCTACGATAGTGTCTACTACTTGTAATTCTTAAAACAAAGGGAATGCTGTAGTTTGTTTTTACTTGCGCCAAACTCTCCGGCTGGGAAACGCCAGGCGTTTAAAGTAATGCCTAATGGCTTAAGTACCGGACGAAGAACACGAAAAGCAACTTTTATGGTAAGAGATCTTAGTGTTTTTTCATTTTGCCAGACGGAATTAAAGCCACGTGACTTAAACGGCGATAATTTCATTAATGAGAACAGTCGCATTACACACTTAGGAAATCAAGATGGTGATCTATCATAAATCAAGTTTTTTTTTTCGTTTACACCATCAAGGTAATGCGGTTAAGTATCTTCTTCTCTTAACCTAAGTCTCCATTCATAATCACGTGGCGATATAAAGCCTACCTGGTCTCGGACAGCATTGACACCGTGGGTCAGTTAGTAGAACCACAAATAAATCAATATCGTACTTATTATCAGCATTAAAATATAGAATAATTAAGATACTAACGGAATCCGATACAGTGCAAGTAAACACTTGGTACTTATAGGGTCTTTACGAGGAGATGTGCGTTTGGTCATTGCTACAAACCAGTCGATACTTTTTGTCTGTCTTAATATGGTTTAAGCCAGCTAGTGCTGTGTTCAGTGTGCTCTTGTAATCACACTTGTTGACCACTCCTTTTTTTTGTTAATTCTTCATTATATTTTTAATAGGTCTCAGTGTTCGGTTTTGAAGTCCGTTTGCACATGTGAACGATACAGCTTTAACCGAGACACATGAATTCTCGCTCCTTTTCTGTTTTAACATAATACTTTCATTCAAATTTACGACCATTCACATAGGGCAGTTGCCAATTATATACGTTAACAGCACAAGCAGCTCAGGCTGTTTTTCGCTTCCTCTGTTTTAGAAGTATTTAGACGTAGCACCGCAGAACAGTATTCACCTTTCTGAGATTTCACTACAAGACATTTAATTAATTTGTACTAAACAATCAAAGATTATCATAACTTAAAGTTAGCAACACAATACGGACAACTTACTATTCGCATACTTCTCGACTGTAATTTTCAAGGCAAGCCGTTTGGTGGACACTTCGTCAACGTATTTTACTGTCTTTTAAGGCGAACGATAATTAACAATATAATCTGTCACAGTAAATCACGAAGCGTATGAGAGAACCAATATCTAATTCCGTATTAATCTCAGAAATGGTATAAAGGAAACAAACCACCGTCTTTTCGTTCGTGAAATAGGCGAGTCGCATTCAACGTAATATTCCTCTCTCGCTAAGTAAGAAACTAGATAAGATGTTTGCAATACGATACTGTCAGTCACAAACATTATCAAAAGGTACAAAGGAAAACAGCGTGCTAGCAGATCTACAAATCACTTCAGGAAGGTGGAGCTAGCCGTTGACGTTGTGTCGTTTAGTAAGTAGTGCTTTGCCCTTGTGATGGCGGAGGTTTATGCATGCAGTTTCCGTCGGGATATCTTCGACGGAAATCTTCGATAATATCCTGATCGTTAAGTCGTACGCCATCTAGCTGGTTTCCTAGAGTCATCCAATTCGGCTGGATGTTATGTGGTCTACCGAACAATTCGATTTTGCGCGTTCCGGGACTCAGACGTTCGATGATACCTGAAAGCAAAAATAAGATATACGGCTTTATTTCTGCGTACATAAATTTATCAGGGCAGGTCATCACTACAGGTAACATATCAGATTAATGCTCAACAGAAAATCGATTGGATTCCAAATAAAACAGTGCGGCTAAACATGGTGTATTACTAACTCTGCTGATGTCCATAGCATAGAATAATTTACTGTGAGTTAATTAATTTGATTTTGTACTAGAAGAAAATGAAATACTAGATCATACCGTAAATTTCATCAGGTTTATGCGATGTAGCCCGAACCTCTGCGACGATAACGTCACAGTCGAGCCAGCGGTTGATGTGTGTTGGATCACCCTTCATGCCGACAAGACAATGTTCTTTTCCATGGTTTAACCAGTGACCCGTTCGCCCTTAAATAACCGATGAAAAACAGTTGCCGTCGAGTATGTAATGTTTTATCTATTTATTGATTTATTTATTTTTATTATACCATTACATATTCGAGATGCTACAATAGTGTCCAAATAATGCATCTTGTTATTTATATACCTGTGCGTATGATCCTTTGCAACTGATTCGTTTTCACCCAAATTATTTCATCACATCGGTCATAGCCCCAGAGTTTGAGACATTCTCTGCCAAGCTCCATAGCACGTCCGGTTACCCAAAGAAAAATTAGGCCCTCGTCCTGCAGACACGGAATGTTCAACTGACGCATTTCATCATCTGACATAGTTCCATACGGAAGTTCCATATGTATATCCCAGGGAGGGTCCGCCATTATTACGCTAAATTTACCTGTTTCAAAAGAACAGAAAAGGGAAGTCTGGTCTAAATGCAGTTCTAACATATTCGACTAATTGTACATTATTATTGTAGTTACCTGTGACCGGTACTCATATTATTAAAGCTAAATGCGTTATATAATTATGGTAAACTGTAATTAGCTAATATCTCTGATATATAAATAATAGATTATACACAGTAATTAGCTAGTAGACCGAACACAGTTTAGGTGTAAAAGCCCCAGCTATCAATCGATATAATATCGGTCCCCAACAAAAAAAAACAGTCTTTCACAATTTGATGACAGCATTAAAAAAACGTAAATATGTATTCGACATATTCTCTCAAATAAAATTTCCCGAGCTGGTACAGATTCGAGTTTCGGCAAAAAGCACCACAGCATTTAGCACATCTGAATCAAATGCAAACTGTTCAAAAAGCTGATGCCATTTTGGCTGACCACCGTGTAATATCGGGTCGTGTACTGCAACGTACCCAATATTCTCATATCGAAGAATCGGAGATCGCATTGTATCCATTGTGGTGGCTGCAGAATGGCCACTGGCTTTTCCAACTCTCCGGCTAACCCAGTCGAGATTCGTCCTCCGGGACCACCACTTGCTGCCACGGTGCCAGATCCTGACCCGCCCGAATGACCACTGTAGATCCATCGATTTAAAATAAGTATATTACCTTCAGTTAACATCTCATTTTACATAGAACAAACTAGGAATTTCGTTGCCGGCCAATGTAATCAAGAACATTTATAGTTTGCGCGAAACGAAACCTTGTACAGAAAGTCATTCACAGCGATTCTGTGAAAGAGAACAAAGATTTGTGCGCGTAATCTAAACATCTCTATTGAATGAACCTTTCATATTAGTCGATTGCGCTCTCTAAAGTGCCACTAGCTGCCACAATAAATTAATAACCACAATGCATTTTAAACAAATTAACAGAAATAAAAACTTTTAGTTTCATATTTCTCAATCGTGCGATTTCTCCATCATATACAAGATACCAATGTACGAAACAACAGCGGGAAGAAAAAGGAACCTATACATCAGGTTTTCTCAGCTCAACCGTTGTTCGGCTACCAAAGACTTAACAATTGTTGACCATAACATTGTTCTCTTGATGACGAAAAGAGTCTAAACGTAGTGCCCAACTAAGCTAATATGTAACATTAGTATAGAAACGTAATTCACGTATACACTGGTAGAGTCTGGCCAAACATTGGAACAAAGCGAAATCAGCTACGTTCACCCATTTGCACTTCGTATCCCAACTATTGAAGAAGCTGATAGAAGTAATAAACATTTATTGCAATTTGAAGTTCATTGAGAGCAAAAATATACTTCACAAAAACCAATTCAGTTTTAACAAAATGCCACACATCAGTTCGCTTCAGTCGATAGAGCAATACTTTCAAGGTTAAGTCTAACTTACACAGGGCTGTACCTAGAATGTGACGACGGACGAAAACAAACACGAAGATAGTATTATTCTGCGGATATCTTTTATATCTGGAAATGATATAGCAACGCAGCGGATTCTACAACATGTACGCGAAATCAAACTTTTGTGATTTGCATGATCTAATTGAGAAATTCACTGTTGTTCAATGTACTTGCGAAGGAAACAATAGCATTTTCAATGAACTCCCTTCGACTTACTCGGTAATAACAATATGCAAAGACATATAGAATTTTTGCAATTTATATTTTTAATTCTATCTCGGGCCCCGATTGAATCCGGGACCCTGCACAAGATACTGTGTGCTGTTTGTACAACAATTGCAAATTCGAAATTGAAAAATTATATAGGTTTCAGCGTTAAACTGGGATCAGTACTACATAAGTAAATATCACGTATAACGCGTTTTTGACGTACTTCACCACGAAGCTATTTTTGTAAGGTAAAATAGTGGAAACTATATCGTTAACAATCTTGAAAGACACATATGTGGCACGAGTACCAATTCTTGCGAAATGTCTTCGTTCAAAAACTAAGTCCAAACGATAATTTACGATACGTCCAAACGATAAATAAGACTAAATTGTGTAAACTGTTTCGCTGGATTCCATAGCCAGCTTCAATGAATATATCATTATTGCACGTATATTCAAGATGCACGTTATTATTAACTACTATTAGAAACCAGTATTGAATAAACAGAAAATGTCTCACAATGATTATTTTCTACTTCACTTCACAGAACTGAAAATGTGCGAAATCAACAAATATGTTCATATGATATAATAAAATGACCGTCGTTTTATCAAAGCTTTTCGGTGTCGCTGAATGATTTGATTAAGGTTAGTCTTATTAATGCATAATGCGTAATAATTAATATGCAGACGTTGACGCTTCTAGTATAATTCATATTATGGTTGGAGGTTGATATAGCAAGTGTATGACGCCCCATACAAGGGAATACTAAAAAGTGTAGAACGACAACGGGATGTTTTGAAAACGGACCTGATATCTACTTGATAGTGTACATATTTGCAGGTGTCCATATGAAAGCACGTATTTAAGAACGAACAGTCTCCGAGCGTCTCATCCGTGTGTTTTTGAAGTATCTTTTTGAAATGAAGTCGACCACAAACCTCCGCACTTCCGCACTGGCTTGCCCGCAAACGGCATTCTGCTGCTGTTCCGTGAGGACAATACTCTTGGACCTGTAATTCAACTAATGTTATATCGGTATTCTTTGCATTTTTTGGGGCAACAATCGTTGCAGTCCAGTTCCAGGACACGTTTTAACAATAATTTTATTAGCAACTGATTGATTTGTTCTTAAATCTTCTGTACGACTGGATTGTCAGATTCATAAATTATAACGACGTCAAAGCCGGAGCCAAGTCGCTGCGTATGATGGACAATAAGGGAATCATTTAAGCTCATTCGATGATGCCGGTAATAATAATAATAACAAAATTCCATATTGACAAACCCTGGGTCCGTAGCCGTTCATGGCAGATATCTAGCTGTAAATTGCTCACCATTTATCAGTTTAAATATGGTCAATTTAGTATCCGCTTGACCTTCGCCGAAAGCTTATGCTATTTCACTGGAGGTTTTTGTTATTCGAAAAGTCTATTAGTATTGATTAAATTACCTAATACCTAAAAACTTCCGGACAAACAGATTTTAGCTATTATCAACCAGTGCTACCCAACGTGCAAGAGTAACCATTGCTTCCAATCTACCAAAATTATTGCTGGATAATGCTGCTGTATGCTGCATAATGCTAATAATAGATGATGACCTAAATGTAGATCATAGTAATTCCGAACAAGAATGAAGAAGACGCCACTTTGATAAACGAAAGAGGTGTACCATTTAAAAGACATTCATCTTTTGGTGATGCTTGTAATCACAGGAATCCTGATCCATTATTCGATTCATAACGTAACGGACAGATCGAGGCAGATAATGATCGCCAGCAACTTTATCCTGAGTTCTATGTTTTGATATGAGAAGAACTGAAGCCAACAAAAACATAGACACAACTTGAGCTTACCGAGGCGCCACCCTGTGACTTAAATTTTTCAACGAGCGATCGCTCTTTTGCAGTCGGTTTGCTTAGCAGGTCCAGAATTTCTTCGCCTACTTTTTTGCTTTCCTTTTCTCTTGTTGACGGAAGATTTAACAGGTTTTCAATGAGATCGTCTGTTTTTCCAGCAACCGCTTCTTTGGTTGTTTTACCTGTTGTGTAGGCGCAATAACATCAACTGTTTGAATTAAACTTCAATAAAAATATTATACGTTTATGGAACTAATGACACATAGAAAGGTCGTGCGCAGTACAAAACAGTGCCTGCACATACAGTATTTTCCACGTCCATCCTTCGGGAAAGACTCAATGACTACCGGGAAGTGTTTTGATTTCATAGATAGCGAAAATATAAAGAATATTGTACCAAGTATGAGCAGAACAAGACCACACACAAACCTATGAACCTCAAGGCAGGATGCGCTGCAGTTCCAACACTGGTCTTGGTCGGGTTGTTTTCCGGACTACCCCCACTGTCCTGGACACTTGCCTTTCCAATATCGTCGTCTGCCACAAGGGATGCAAGACGCTGATTCTTTTCCGGCGGCTCGACACTGTCATCACGGTCGCGTAACGTCAGACTGAATGCATGTAGTTTCGAGTGTTCAGCCGAAATTATACTTAGACATTCCTTACCATCCGATCCTAATAAGAATAAAAAAATAATTTAAAAAAATTAAAAGAATCTTATTATCGAGGCGTATAGTTATCTCTTCAGCTATATGGATGACCAAGTGCAGTACTGCACTGTTGCGTA
Organism: Varroa destructor; assembly: GCF_002443255.2. Lineage (NCBI taxonomy): Eukaryota > Metazoa > Arthropoda > Arachnida > Mesostigmata > Varroidae > Varroa > Varroa destructor. The sequence continues at coordinate 10,126,286 of NW_019211456.1, forward strand.
CTGAATCAACTTGCGTTATTTATATGTAATTTTCCTTGATATGTAACATCTGGCTTTGTAATAAAAAAAAAAAAGTTTTTTTTTCATCGTATCCCCTTACCTTTGCTTTCTTTGATTGAGATGAATGCTTGAGCAGCAAATTTCTTGAGAAAATTATCGACGGTTGCTTGAGGGACATGCTTGACATCGTCAAGGCTACGCGTAACAGCGGCCACGATAGCGCGCGAATCAAGAGGCAGGTCCAGGGCGACATCAAGAAGGCACAGGAGCAGCTTTGCCTCAATCTCCTGTTCGCTGGCCGGCTCTTGTTTATCTCCGCCGGGATATCCCTCTACAGGGGAATCTAAGGCGCTGCGTTCGTCCTCCTTACCAACGGCGACGTCCTTAACGCAAGAACCAGTTGTAACTGATTCTACTCCAGTAATTCCTATACGAAGATGATATCAAGGAATGAGTTTCTTTTATAATATTGGAAAAACTAGCTGTCTATGATATCATTAACAATGGCTTCCTTAATCATGACATTGCTTTGTAAAAAGCGGAAGATCGTTTCGTTATAAATACCTATCTTTGCAATGACGTTAGTTGAGACTGTCCACCGGCAACGGTAAGAATGATTAGCATAAAATCAACCAGATCGTTCTTACATTGAATTCCTCGCTATTACGGTGGATATAGGACCACAAAGAGAGTAGTCGATATTCTGTTGTTAAGAAACGCGGAGCCTGCTAATTATGTCCAATTTTTCTTCGGCATTTTATATAATTATTTTTAAATTTATCAAGATTTAAATGGAAGCTTACGTAATTCAGTTCGGCGAGAGCTTATGGAAAAGGTTACGGACATTACTTTTCAGACGTCTGTAAGATGAAATTTTTTTGTCATTTTAATATGTCAACCATAAAGGTTCAAAAAATGCGCTCAGTGGCACGCGATAGCGTCAAAGTTCTACGAACAGTGACAGAACCGATCGACTGACCAATTATTAAAAGCCTTAAGATATCTCCATCGATTTACAGATGCTGATTGGAAGTGAAAAATCGTATCCGATTTACGACTACCTGTTAATAAAAAATTAGAAAAAAACACTAACTAATATATGATCGATTTAATTACAATGCAATACATTGCCACGAGTGATACCGTAAATACCCTCTTAATCACGGGCTCATCCTGCCTCTGCCTTGCGAATAATAGGTCCAAAGTTCCTGCCTCGCCTTGCGCAAACACCGTTTCTAAAACGATGATTACTTATAGCCACTACGGATAATGATTAATAAGATAAGCGTTCATCAGCTTATTCAGATTCATCTGATATTATAGGATTTTGCTGTTCTTGTGTAGGAATTTTTGTGTCTAGTAAAAACCTATTGTATTTTCCAAGCATGCATCAGCTTGATTACCAAGGACGCAAATCGCGTTTCAAAATACAAATTGATACAACTTTGTACTCGTAGTTTCTTAATAGTTATTATAGTTGGCTTTTTTTAATATATATATATATACATAC
>NW_019211456.1:10127895-10181665 GCF_002443255.2 Varroa destructor
TAGATTCGTATTCCATTTAATCCAATTTTTTTCGTATAAACCGTCCTCGAATTTCAATAGCTATAAAAGATATAGAAACAGTGACATTTGTGTTAATTTTAGTTTGACGTGAAATGCAACACCCAAAAGCAGTAAGTAGAAAATAATGGCCTACCATCACATATAATTAATAGCTCTTCTATTATCTGATAAAGTATTTCACTCGATAGAAATAATGATGGCGGATTCAGCATTCTAACGATTATAAGTGGCCATGTCAGCTGTAGGGTCCAAAGCTTTCGTAAACACCTACATAGATCGAACTCTGATAAAAGGTCCTACACTTATTCTCAATTACGTGAACTAATTAAAGGAATGATATGTGGTGAGTAACGATTCACACAGCTGCACTCATCCAGACACTGAATTCATCAATAGAGATTATGTAAAATCCTTGACTCGATTCTGCGTTGAGCGCTGTAGACTTACTTATAAATGGTTTAACATTGTGTTGTAAGTCTGCGTACTAAACCTTCTTTAAAGGTGGACCACCGATAATTCGATGTATTTGTCATGGGTTAAAAGTTAGTGAAAATATTCCTTGTGTGCGGACGTATGTAAATATACGTTTAAAGAATCAATTATCGAAAACAAAGGTAACAAACATGAGTATCTTAGTTGTCTTCACGGAACTTACTCTTATTTCAAGCATAGGCTGCAAAAAAACAATTGGCGGATTTCAAAGTAAAATTGGTAAATTTCGACATAGAGCCACATGAAGATGTTGACAGTATTTTACAGGCTGCCCTTTAATTATATTGTAAATAAAAAACGATGCAATGTTAAATTAATTGCGTTAATTTACATCTTGATGAGTAATATGGATATAAAATTATCTTATTGACTCATATATTTTAATTCATTTTGCGTTATCTGGTATGCGTTAATTACAATTAAATTACTGATTGCGACGCAGCTACTTTGCTAGATGATCGTTTAATTGATACTTTCAAGTTGCCGCGCAAAATGCTCATATTCCAATAAGTACCGTAAAAGCAAACGCCGTGGGTGGAAAAGAACCTTCCACCGCTATATGGTTTTGACGTACTCTGAGCTTGTTTCGTTGCTAATCCTGCGCACATTTCGTTAATTTTTTTTGAGTTCAAAATGTTGCGACTATTGAAGACATCTATTTTTCTACTTTTCGTCATGATGTAACGTAGATGCTCAATTAACTACTCCCAGTGCATCGTGCTTTTTTCTGAAATGGCGCTCCATGCAGTTGGACTGTCTTCCAAAGAACTTTAGCGAGTGAAGACGCTGTTGAAGATTCAATCAGATGCCAAATGGCACCAATTCAAGTATTTTAGATCATTATTCGTTTGCGATATGTTCAACATACAAAGGGGTGATAGCTTGTGGACTGAATATGGAAATGTAAAGATAGACAAAAATGCGACAGGTCTTTTTTTTTTCATTTTTAAAATGCCACCAGAATTATAGGCAATTTTCGAAAACCATTTTCCCGTTTTACGTATAGACAGATAGACCGTATTTAGAATACGTATGTATTCTACCTGTCTCAACCAACAATGTGGTTTGATTGTTGTTTAAGGCTCAGGCCCTGAACTTTTTTAGTATATTGCAAAGATTCTTAACTGGTATAAGCTGTAAAAGATTTTCTTTAAATCAAACATAAACATAACGATCATGGTCATATAAACATAGTTAATATCCTCTAATATGTCAATTAGGTTAATGTTTAGATTTGCTGGACTTACTTGAAAATCTTTATCATTATCTAATAACGGAGCGGATATCAGAATATGAAACTAGCTGTCTAAATGGTAATTTTCTTCGTCACTCCGAAACGCTAAAACATGATCTACATCCTTTTAAATTTTTCCGCACCACTCCGTAACATTAGATTAATATCAAAAATATCTCAGACCTTAAATTTAGATTCACATAGTTCAATCTAACGTTTTTAGGGACACTGAGGGGAACGATTTACCCTTACCAGAATAAAAATTATAGAAACGCAAGCAAGATTCACCTTACCATCCAACAATCATGCTTTGAATCGATACTAACTACAACAATCACACGAATGTTGCGATCTGTTTGATAAATTAAAATTAAATCTATTATTTGTCTATAGTTTTATATTTCACGCCATCTAAGCAATTAATAATTAACTTCTTACTTCCAATAATACAATATTAACAATAATTCCAATAATTTATAATAATAAGAAGTACAATAATCGATTATAATTGAAAATAATTTTCAGAGTTCCACGCAAATTGTGATAGTCATTCTAGTTTCGTTTTTGATGGATGAAGGTTCAATTCGAGGTATCGGGTAGAATTGACAAGAAACATCACTTCAAACTCCTGTCGAAAAATTTCACATATTCTAACCTAGTTCACGTACGATTCCATATCGAAGTTCGGAATCCTTTTTTCTTACCTAAAACGATTTCTTCGCGCTCTTTCTTCCGCTTAAGAAGCTTTTCCCTAAAACTGCTCTGTCGGGACTTCAGGGCCTGAATGTCCTTCCAAGTGTCGCTGTTGTCCATTGCCAGCTTCCCAGCCGGCGCACTGTTCGGTTCAACCACACAGTCCCACTAGACGCAGATCACGGCTGGAGAACGATAGAAACTCCCTGCACAGAGATTTGACAATTGCGCTTGTCAATGAGTTTGGTGCGTATCGTCCTACGGATATGTTGGCCGATGTACCACGGGGTGCTAACGTGATAAAAAGGCAAAATTAGGAAGTAATGAGGTTCGTACTCTGTCGAACACGAAGGCTAAATGAATACTTTGGTTCAAAGGCACGATTGAGAACGTTTTGTGCAGCACGTACGCCTTTAATTCAATTGGAATTAATGGTGAGCTAGATTAATAACCGCACGAATAAACGCCACGACCCGCTGAGAAATCGAAGAATCGAATATCGCAGAATGAATTAACCTTAAAATGTCGGCTTAAATCTGCAGTAACTTAAATGTTCCACTGCTAAGGAGCGCTTGACAAACTCGTAACGGTCATCTCGTTGTTCAGACAAGTTCCTAAAGGCATCTCTATGTTCCTTATTAAATTATTCAGTTTTTTTTTGACGTATCAGCTTTAAATGTGAAGGTTTTCTCATGTTTTTCAACTTATGGCTTATGCCAAAGTTATATAATAATTGCTAATTTCTTCACAGTGGCCTTGCATTTAGCATTAAAAAACCTCGTGTGAAGTTCGAGACTGTTGACCAGTACGCTACGTTCAGCCAACTATCTCAAAACTAAATTAATGAGTTATGGTACTACGCCTATAGGGTAGTACTGCATAAACACGGATGGATAAATAACTGAAATACTATTGATAACACGAAACAATAGAAAATGTATGGCACAATTCAGCTTTAACTAGACGCATTGTTTTGTCAAATAAGTAAATGGTCAATAAACCGGCAAAAAGCACTCTACTGAATGCATACTTGCACTGACACAAAACTCAAACAATGGCAACACTCCTATGTCGAACTCAAGGCTCTGCTCGACAAGCCGTGTTTACAAATACGGTGAACCCGGTAAGTTGCTACCAAATGGTTGGTATATTTCAACCACATTCTGTTTATTTTGCCCATATCCAGCTCACTCTCTAGCCTTCACTATTAGCCGTTCAACAAATTGGGATCACTAACATCATCGCTTGTTATCATCATTTTCACCATTACTCACATTTTAACCAGTGTTAACATCAAAACAATAAGCCGTACTAGATTAGCTGATTAGCGGCAAAAAACTACCATCTATTATTGAACGCTGCATGCTGGCCACCGTAAATTATTCGATTCTTATACCTTCTGCTGTCGTTAACTCCTAACATTAAGCAATGTCCGTAAACGCCCACTTTCGAGCTTAGACAGTTACATACATTTAAGTTTGGTGCTACCGGTACACCATCGTGAACAGTTGATTCATCTAACGTCTGTCGAACTTCTGTGTCATCGTTAAGTCGCAATTTTGGCGATCAATATATTTCGAGGGGTAACTCATAGAAGTTCGTGTTTGTACAGATAGAAAATTTGTGTGCAAATTTGCTGTTTTCCTGACGGTCAATTACGACTATTTGTAGCATTTTTAAAGAAATCTCGATGTAAGTCTGTGATAATAGTTCGCAAAGACGAAAAAGACTGTGGCGGCAAGGCAGAGGGCAACTAGTCTCAGCAGCAGCCCAAATTCGCAGATTAGACTGGATTATCACAGCTGTAGAAATGAGGAGAAATTAAACCAAATTGAAACTGTTGGATTTACTAGGCTTGATTAGAGAGAAGTGCTTTTCGAGTGCAACGTCACAACTGGAGAGCGGCGACTACTAAGAGTTTTGCTGAAGCGCAACAGTTTCATGCAGTGGCTATACGCGGACAACCTTAGTGGACGTAAACAGTCAATTTGCGATATAATCAGAAATGTGTATAGACGCTAGTAAAGCGATTGTGCTTTTCTAAAGTGGTAGTGTCACTTGGGTCACTTAGAAAAACGAGCAAGCCAAAGACATGACAAATGGAAAAAACACGGTCGGCACTATGCGGCGATGGATTTCATTATGTCTCATAATGGAGCTCGCTGTTTCGACCAATGCCGAGTGTGTATTCAAGGGACAATGTGACATATACCTTACTGTCAAGCCCTGCGTTTCCGAGGGTGACGACACAAAGCCGGAGCCGCTAAACTCAACCAGACTATTCAATGAATTGCGGAAGTTTTGTTCGGACTTCGTTGATCCTGAAGAACCTTTGTGCTGTGACTCTGTATCAGCCCAGAATATAATCAATCAGATGAAAACACTGGATGCCGTCGTCGGGCATTGTCCTTCCTGCTATGTAAATATAGCAAGAATCTTCTGTCAAAGCACATGCTCGCCAAATCAGCATGAGTTTCTGAATGTAACCAGCTGGACCCCTGTCAACAAAACGCGGTATGGCAATAAAGCGGTGTTGGGTCTCACCTACTACATATCAGAGGATTACATAAACAGTGCATACGCATCTTGCTCGACTGTAACTAATCCACAGACTGGATCAGCATTAACACTGCTATGTGGTAACTTTGGCGCTCTGTACTGCACACCGACCAACCTCTTGAAGTTCATGGGCAGCTCGCCTTTCCCGTCTCCATTCCAGATCAACTTTAGTTACACAGCTCTGGATCCGTTCATTCCCTTAAATGCAAATGCAACACCATGCAATAAAAGTCCGTTTAACGGATCAAGTCCCTGTCAATGCGTCGACTGTAGTTCTACATGTCCACCGTTCCCACTTCCCCCTCAAGAGTGTGACCTTTCGATTTTCGGCATCGATGTATGGTTCTTTACATTGAGCCTGTTTTTCAGTGTATTAGTTGTCGCTTATATCTCAACCCTTTGTGTTTATCGTAGGCGACGATCACTGTTGACCGCGTTAACCACTGCTACCTCTGAGTATGATGAAATCGTCTCGGAAATGAATGACGGCGAAAAAGCCGATAGACCCTGTGTTGTGATGAGTGCGTTTGAGCGACTAGGATACGTATGCGCTAGTCGACCGTGGCTCGTGATTTTGTTGGGTTTAGCTTGCGTCATTCTATTTTCCATGGGTAATTTGCGTTTCGAAGTGGTCACAGATCCAGTTGAATTGTGGTCAGTTTCAACCTCTCTCGCGCACACGCAAAGGGACTATTATAATAAGCATCTAGGCCCATTCTATCGAATCGAGCAAGTGATCGTTCGAAACAAATATGGAAAATCATTTAACTATACTGATACAGAAAGGAATTTAGAGCATGAATTTGGTCCGGTCTTCGAGAGAAAATTCTTTCTCGATGTACTTCATCTTCAGCAAGAGATTATGGCGCTGAAAGCGACTTTTAAAGACAATAAGACCGTAGTCCTAGATGATATCTGCTTTAAACCGTTAGGCGGGAACCATAAGTGTGCCATCCAGTCAGCAGCTAATTGGTTCCAGAATCAAGCTACGCATATTATAAATGGAACAAAATACCTGGAGCATATTATTGACTGTGTGAGCAGTGCAACCATTACGCGAGATTTCGATAACGTACTTAAAATCGGTTGTCTGGGCGATTTTGGGGGTCCAAGCTACAGTTATGTAGCACTGGGAGGTTACAACGGTACGGACGCACTGAAGGCCCGTTCGTTGATACTCACCTTCCTGGTTAACAACCATGTCAATGATTCAGACAACGCGCAAGCAATCGCATGGGAACGCGAATTCGTTAAATTCATGAAGCGTTATAACCATTCTCACATGGACATTTCGTTCTTATCAGAAAGCTCGATCAACGACGAACTCACACGAGCAAGTGTTTCCGATGTCTGGACTATCGTGATCAGCTACCTTTTTATGTTCGCCTACGTATCGTTTGCGCTTGGTCGCTACCGAACCTGGTCGACGGCTCTTCTAGACAGCCAGATAACGCTTGGAATCATGGGCATATTGCTAGTTTTCGTCTCGGTAGCTGCCAGTATTGGTATCTTCAGCTTTTTCGGCGTTTCCTCGACGTTGATTATATTCGAAGTTATTCCGTTCTTGGTGCTGGCCATTGGAGTGGATAACATCTTCATTTTGGTACAAACGCATCAGCGCACAACGCGCCTCGATGGCGAAAGTGTCGAGCAACACATGGCTCGTGTCCTTGGTATAGTAGGACCTTCGATGCTATTAGCCAGTGCAAGCGAATGCACTTGCTTCTTCCTTGGTGCCCTTACAGACATGCCTGCAGTGAAGAAGTTTGCACTTTATGCCGGTCTGGCATTGCTCATCGACTTTCTATTACAGATTACCGTATTCGTGGCATTTTTTACGCTTGACGTGCGTCGTCAAGAAGCTCGTCGTCTCGATCTGTTCTGCTGCGTTACATCAAAGAAGACGTCCGAGGATAACACTAGAGAACAATTCGAGGACTCTTGGTTATACAGCTTTATGAAATGCAAATACGCACCTCTACTTAAAGGCTCCAAGTATAGAAATGGCGTCTTTGTAGCCTTTATCGCATGGTTCTTCCTGTCAATTGCTGTTATCCATAAGCTGGATATCGGTCTTGATCAGGAAATTTCAATACCAGAAGATTCCTATCTGCAACAGTACTTTCTATCGCTCAAAATTTCTCTGAATATTGGTCCTCCACTGTATCTGGTCGTTAAGGATAAGTATGATTATAACGAACCAACAAACCAGAACATAATTGGTTCGTTCCCAGGCTCCAGTGGATACTCTCTCGTTAACCAGGTCAAACAAGCATATCTGAATGCAAGTATTACGTACGTCGCCGCGCCTGCAATGTCATGGATAGATGACTATTTTGGTTGGATTACATCATGCTGCAAAAACTGTAATGGGAATAATAGCTTCACGAAGCACATAAACGATTTTCTTTCTGAGAATCCCGACGGGTCATGTGCCAGAGCGGGCCATGCCGCATATAGTACCGCGGTAGAGTTGAAGAACACAACCGATGGTTTTGAGATCCTCGCCACTAGTTTCATGACGTATCATTCGGTGTTGAAGACAAGCACGGATTACATTGCTGCTCTGAGAATGAGCCGTTACTTAACCGACCGAATTCAGGAAAAGGTTCGCGACAGCTACGTTGGGAACAAGAATGACGTCGAAGTGTTTCCTTATTCCGTCTTCTATGTATTCTACGAGCAGTATCTAACCATTTGGAGAGATACAGCTATCCATTTGTTGCTGTCGTTTTTGGGTGTCTTGACTATTACGCTACTGCTTACGCGGTTCCGTCTTTTGCCAACACTAGCCATTTGCGTGACCATCCTGATGATCGTCCTCGATGTTATGGGTATCATGTACTTCGCTGGAATTGCGCTAAATGCTATCTCAATGGTAAATCTCGTAATGTGCGTCGGGATTTCGGTCGAATTCTGTTCGCATGTAACTAAGGCATTTTATAGTCGAAGCGAAGAGTTGCCTGTAGACAGGGCCGTTGGAGCCCTCACCGAGGTGGGCAGCTCGGTGCTGAGCGGTATTACGATGACCAAATTTGCCGGAGTGTTGGTACTTGCCTTCGCCAAGAGTCAGCTATTTGTAGTATTTTATTTTCGCATGTATCTTAGCATTGTATTGGTAGGGTCGGCTCATGGGCTAATCTTCCTGCCCGTCGTGCTGGCTATGTTCGGTCCGACACTGAAACCTGTTTAGTGAGTACGTGACCGAAAAACACGTTTAAGTAAATAACTTAGCAAACTATAAAAATAATTAATGCTAAATGTTATAAGTTGATGCTAATTTATACACACATCACATGTGCAGGACATGTTTACGGATCTAGCCATCCGTGAAGTTACTATAATGATGCTTGGTCCCCAGGTGCTTGTCGAACTAACCATTGACTTATTTGGGATTTGTTATCGTATTCGCTTTAGTCAGATATTCTCTATTTCGTTTCAACTGTTTCAGAAGATGCATATTCAACAAAAAAGAACTTAAAACCCATTAACGCTTTTACTACTTGTAATATAAAGGGAGTATCGTTATACATATAAGAAAAACGCTTATCTACATCGGGCCGAAGCAAAAATATATAATTATTGTCTCTGAAATAGCTTTCTAGTGCAAAAGTAAAATAACCACGAGATTCTATAAACATTTCTACACACTATTTCTATATGTGTCGCTAAATTTGCTTATAAATTCGTATAAAATCATATAATTAATAATTAAATGAAATTAGCAGCAAAAAAAAACAAAAATTACAATTGTAACGTATGTTCGATGTGGTAATTTTACGTACACCATGTAGACGTAAGCTTAGGTATAAAGATATTTTTGTTTATAGAGACATCGTTTGTCGTTTATCTATGTTTGATATAATTATGCTTGGTATATGAAGGACGAGGATGTGCATAATGATTTGGACATATATATACATGATGTTTATCTTCCTTCATCTATAAAATTGTTTCAATAAACCCATTAATTTTGCTGTTAGAATGTGCCCAAATAAATACAATTATGCTGTTTTTATTGATGGTAAAAACGTATAGTTGGTAACGACATTATAGCTCATGACCTCTATATATATATACATGTATATACAGCACAAGTATCTTTAAAACACCGATTTTTCATGGTATTTTCTTCAGATAGCGATGTAGTCATTCAAAATAACTCAGTCTCTGATGGTTTCGCATACGCGGTATATTTCAAGGAACAACAAGGAATAATGGGCCTCGTGATAGCATTGTTTTGCCATTACACACCAATTGTTGTCTCGCAACAACTGCGAACGCTGTTGCTAGTGCTTCAAACCATTACTGTCACACTCCACAACCAAGTCTATATGAAGTCTCTAAAAATTTTTGTGCAGTACATGTATAGATTCGTACCGATGCGCTGAACCGATCAGATTGTGTGATCGACGTCTAAGGGTAAAATATCTGCTATTGATGACTGGAAATCGCTAGCAAAGATAATTTCAAAAACGCGGCCGTCCGGCTCGTTGACTAGTAGATATCGCTTTCGCTTGTATTCGCATTCAAGCTCACGTCAATGCTTTGCTTAAAAATAGCTGTTTCCGCTTAACGAATGAAAATGTAGAATGCATACATATATTGACTGGCAGATGTGTAGACAATCTTGAAAGAATCAGAGCAGTGGCGACGCGTACTCGTCAAATATCTTCACTTTCTATTCATACGCGTGGAAAACAGGTACGAGAGGCGTCATTACAATGAGACAACTTCGGCTGGTAGCGTCACATCGACTGAGGCTACATAATAGCTGGTCAATACAATATGAGAAGAAAAAAGCTATGGCCCACCCAAGAAAAACAACTTATTAAGTCAGCCTTGGCTAAACGGTATAATATGTCAGATGCATACGAATAGTTTTTCTTTCTGTTATTTAACATTTTATTCAGTTGTAATTGGAGTCGAAGAAGAAAATATAGGATCTTTCCACAAACTTCCCATGAAGAAACGGAGAGGTGCTTGTCTCGTACTGAACTGGAAAAGTCTCAAACACGTTCTCAGCACTTGACCCTAGATGGCTCAAGAGATCATTGTGCATTTATAAAACAAAGCATCGTTTCTCAATGAGCTCTAAAAAACCCAAGGCCAGTTTCGTCAGCAATCACAAACGTAACAAATAAGAAAGAAAACATCAGTTCATAAAATGCAGTCAAATCGGATGGCTAAGTAGCGCCAATAAAGCTGGCAACAGTAGAATGTATAAAAAAAAATCCATTCAATAGTTGAACCAGTTTCATATAACTACACACATATGTAGTTTGTCGACGGCAAGGCTTACACCACCGAGATTTGGTTTAATAATAATAATAATATAATAGAGATAATGTCGCAAGAAGGCGAGTTGTTTACAAATACGAAATTAAGATTAAGCAATCATAAAAGTAAGGAATTTTAAATAATTATGTAATATTACATACATATTGGCTGTGCCCAAAACTCAGTATACCATAGATGTATACCATTAACACCTGATCGGATAGAATAATCTCGATTTTGTTAGGCCGTTTCAGAAAACTTGCTCTGAAAGCAGTTTAGTAAATTTGAATAATGATCTGAAATCCGCCCGTCGCAAAAGCGTTAAATCAACAAAAACTACGCTTAAAATATGGTCAGACTGTTCCAGTATCTGAACTGCTGAGTTTCGTTTATTTCCAATACATGCAAAGCTTGTTGCTTTGTACCATGCCTTGTATGTTTCCTTCAATTGGGAAATAATTCACTAATTCAGCGTGTTTAAATAGAGAATTGGAAGTACGATACGCAGTGTGCCCTTGAACTTTGTGTAGCCGATCGACATTTGATTTGACGTACGGTTAAGCATTTCTAGATTAGCTTTTAAACATACTTATCGTTACAAATTTATGTTAAATTGAGGCCGTCGAAAGTTGTAATGTATATTTGACTCCGTAATGCAACGCACTGATGCAATATTTTTAGTTGAAAGCTAAAAATTTCTGAACTATTCGTGAGCTCACACCTACTAACATATACATGTAATGTCCCTAAATTTTGTTAGGGCTTCATGTAGTTATGGTCTATATCTGATATCCTACAATAATCGGGTGTTTGTCGAATTTCTGTCTTTGGTATTCTTGTGGGTTTATTCTTCTTCTTTTTCCCAATAATTTATGTTCACGTAATTCTTTACGGTTATGCAATCTGCAAACGATTGCACTAACACTGTGCAATGAAAACAAGTACTTAATGATATGTGTACATATGCATATGCATACGTGTGTGTGCATATTCGTACGTGCGTGCATGTGTGTGTGCAATTCGTATGAAACGAGACGTAATGTTTCGAATGAAAGTTAATCGTGTCCAACCATTACGTAATTGCTGACCTGTGCCGCTGTTCCATGTGGACAAGAGGGCAACGTTGTAGTGTGTGACTGGTGACGACGAGCTGTCGTTTTGGTAAACAAAGTCCAGCGGCTCAGTGGCGTTGAGAAAAAAAATAGGCTGTAACAAATTCGACTGATTACTCCGTAACACTCCTTCTTTAGGCGAGTAGTCATTTGTGCACATGCTTCTTCTTACTTCATTGAGTTACAAATATAGAGATAATTTCCGAGTACACAGCCCACTATCGAGCCTGCAGCAACTTCAACAGAACAAAACAACTCAATAGATAGAGTAATAGGTAACAAGGACAGATTGTTTGTACAGCATGTGTTTACGTAAATATTTATCCATTAGAAATGTTATACAATTATAATTCTCAGACCTCTTTTGTTTTCCTTAGTCGCAGTTATTTGCTTTACCACTGTGAACCGTTTTTGTCGGTATTTTCGCACGCATGTGATCCTAATTCTGTAAGAGCGGTACAGATATTTTTCTAGGTTTTTCCACTGTCCATGGATTGTCATAGATTGAGAACGCTAATAAGGTTCCCTTTTCCCTGTTGTACTTAAAACATATATTGCTTGATGAAGATTTATGAGAATACACTATGTCATTTTGGTAGATGTCAAAGTGACGCTAATGATTGTTCCAGACCGGATAGCCCTCCCTTTATATAAGGATGAGACCTAAATATATATGCGATTTAGATATTCAAAACTAAGTGCCTGAAGTTTAAGGTTCAAACTGCGTCCAAAGTTAATAACCCTATATGTAAGATCTAGATTATTTGTGTCGGAACAACAAGCAACGACATCGCATTAAATGGAGAGAAACTAGTTGTTTTATTAAAAATTGTCTAATAGATAAAAATAAGCAAAGAAAAGTTGATTCGCTTGCTTCCCTTTAACTTCCCTCGATACTTTTGTAAAAACGACAACAATAATCATTAGCTCGCCTTCAAATGAAAATTGCGAGTGGAATAAGATAGAACGGACAATGTGCTTTGAGTCATTCAGTATCGCCGATTTCTCACTTCCTCCCGAGCGTTCGCCTGGAAAATGTACTTCGTTCAACTTTATCATTATTCGAGCTTGTCCAATTGCAAGGGCCAGTAGTTACTTTACTGCTTTACAAATCGCGCAAAAAAGAAATCAGTCTACATAAATATTAGTTGGCTGTTCGGTACACACATTGTGCTCAGTAGTGGAGGATCATGATGATTCTCGCGATATGATCACGCGATTATGATCATAATGATACAATAATCATGAATATTTTCTGTACTCCTTATAAGTTACCATAGTGGGACTCAATTAAAGTTGAATTCCGCTGTGGTGCTTTATTTAATAAGATTGACCTAAACTATAGCTCCGCGACACTCATCTTCTATTATTATAACAAGATCGGTCATTTAAGCTACCTCATGTGTAGATCAACAAAATATAAATGGGACTAGTTCCGTGGTATCCCTAGGAAATCATTAAAGTCGGTGAGCTTCAATAAGGAACACCGTACAGTGAACTTCCAGGGAACTGAGTTGCTGCTCTTGCAGTTATCTTGATGCACGCTCACGGGTGAATAGTGTGAGTTTCATTTACCAGAAGACGAATTCGGAAGATTTAGGGTCGTGTTGGACCATCACCGCCGGCGCCTCTGGCTAGTTCCGAAGACTGATCATTGAAAGCTTCTGGTGCAGAGCTTCTATTGAGGTACCTGAAATACAGTAGTATTCGATTATCCGTAAAATTCCTGTCGAGACAGCAGCCACATTTTATAACACTTTGTTAAGAGAAAAAATTAGATCGAATCTCATGTAGCGAGTACAGTTGTCACTGGATGTCAGGGTTAAAGTTAGGTATAACTTGAAGTCTAATATCTAAATACACTAAATGAAAATCGATAGTACCAGACATACGACCTTTTCATGGTGCGTGTATTTAGATTGCTAGCTCCACGCTCTAAGGGGTGCTTATTGAAGTAACTTAATGCGAGTCAACTGTTTACCTACATCCATGCTAGATTTTCAGTATTCTACTCAAGAAGCTGCTTAAATGGACGAGCCCTTCCCATCTAGATCAGCTTTCGTTATCTAAGATGTAGTTGTTTGCTACGTAAAAAATGCATTACAGAATTGTAAGCCTCGATAGATTGATTGCATAACTAGCTCGTTCAATACAAACCTCAAAAGAAATAACCGTCCCAGGGGAGGTGTTTTCAGCAATTTGACGTCGACTATATGATACACAAAAGCGAGACCTAAAGTGGCAATGCCGAGAACACTACACAACAACGATACCAGTAGATCCAAGTGCTCAGGCGTCATATTGGAGTCCTCTTAACCTAGAGTTTCCACAGGGTAATTTAGGTGTACCAGTTGATGGGTAATAATACGCTATACAAAAGGCTCACTGCTAAAGACTAGAGAGAACTACGTTGATGTAGACACACTTTAAATCGACAAGATCGAAGTAACTTGGATTCGGCTAGTTCTATTTTTTTTTTTAAATATAGCGGGCATTGCTTACAGCTTGTTGCAGTTATCGCGGGTCGTTTAAAAGCTGAAAAAATTAGATATGCAAAAAGATGCTGCTGTAACTGTGGATCGGCAACGCTCTTGAAGATCAGAAATAGTAAATGGAGCAGATTCTAGAGAAACGAGAATTTAGTGCGGCTGTCTGGTAACTTTGTTATTGTTATTGTCATTTTGCTACAATAAACCAAACCTTGTGTTTTTTTTTATTAATAGTGCAAATGTATGGTCTTCTAGATTGTTGAAAGTTTATCTACACTAGTATAAATCTCAATATTGACAAAAATTCAAGACAAAAAAATAAAGCATTCAAGAAAAGAAGGAGCTAAGAAAAATAAGGGTTTACAACTATGGTTAGTAGCTGCTTGCATGCTTTCTCGTAGTTCTGTTAGAAAGATTTCACATTTATATATATATATATATATATATTTAACAAAGAATACCTACTACTACTTTATAGTCATTCGAACTGATCAAATATCAATCGACACTTATGTTGCGCTCGTGGGAAGCGCCAACAGGCCAGCAAAATGAAAAAGGTTTTATATCGTATTGTGTCAGAACAATCGTGCGACGGTTCAACGATTTCTGTAGTCTGATGTGCAAAACCTGATCTGTAGGCCAGCTAAATGGTAATGCTAATAATAATGCGCTGCGATCGAATATAAAGAGCCCTTTTAAATTACGATAGAACTAAAAAAAAAACTATTTTCCGTGCTAGAATAAACGTGTGCGCCAATCATGGTATTTGGGAAAAGATATTCGTACAGTTCCTCTTAATTTGGTAGCAGCTTCCGAATATGTATAGTTAATTTTAATATTCATTCACTTTAAGAGATACCAGAGACGATAACAAGACAGAGTAGGCTATTAATTATCGAGAATAATTTAAGAGGGTCATCTTTGTTACATTACTTTGAGACAAATTTTTATTTGAATAAAATGATGCTGTTAGATCTTAAGCTATCCATTCTTGCACAGTTTTTCATTCGTATGTACACATCAAACTAGTTTGCTCAGCTTTAGGCTGTCTTTGAGTTACTCCGCTTACGAAGTAATACGAACTTTATGCTGCCACGTCTGTAACAATGTATTGTTTTGCAGTGCTCAGCGAATTATACCGATACACTATTTCAAACTCGGTGTGTCTGGCGTTGATTTTTACAGTTTGGTCGGAAGCGAAATTGCAGTTGTTAGGAGATTATGCTCGTCACGAGAACTACTGAGAAATGTGAATGATGTAAAGATGCTCTACACGTAAATTGAATACGATAGGGTTCGGCTTGTTTAATAACATTTCACTAATTTATATCATTATTTCTTGTGTGAGTAATTTATTTTCACTTAAGCTTTTTCTTGTTTCTCTTGACGTCCGGATGCGACCTACGGTTACATGTTACAGTGAAGGCAAACCAAATGGTTCCTTTTATCAAACCATTTTTCTGCTAAGTTCTTGAAATTTCGGTCGTCCATCTTCGATCTTCGATATCCGTGTTAAATAGATATGAAATTTGTTTAGTAGTTAGTTAACTGCATGTTTTCGAAATAATCCCGTCTTCGATCAGATATTTGGCGGTAGAATAGGTACGTGAAATGAAATTCGATGTCGATTTAATGGGAGCCCCACAGTACTAATTGCACGCTTCAGCAATAAAGTTGGGTCTGCATAATGCATCAGCCTTTATTCGCGAAAGACACTGTGGTAAAAGAGAAGCATTCGATGTTGGAATAGGGTAATATTAGTACCTAAGAAATATGCAAGTTGCATGAAACAATTCGTAGGCTACCTAATACAGGTAAATGAATCAGTGTCCGTAATGGCAAATGCTAGATCGGTAAGAAAAGCTTCAAATAGGGACAGGATTGTTCACTCCCCAGATGGCCTTGAAACGAAAGCCTATCTGACGAACAGAGTAAATAATGCAATACGTTGCCTCTATATTGTGCGATATTTAAAGGCGTGTTCGTTGAAGAATATGACCATTTTCATATTCTTTATTGTCATGTATATTGAATTACATAGGAGAGAACCGATGGGATGTTTGAAGCATTAAAATAGATCAGTTACAGAGCTTTTGTTGATTAAACCCGAGAACAACGTCTAGAAAAGCGAAAGGGGGGCAGCGAAAAATATCCGAGAAGTCAAATAGGCTGCCTCAAAGGTCAACTTTATCGGTTGTGCTATGGTGTACTATCCGGACCGTTACGGGAATTTCATTTTCACTAGGGAATGGTGAGAAGATAGAGCGGGCAACGGAAAAAAGAGGAAAATTAACGTGAACAAGGAGGTCGTAATTATCTGCAAGGATATAAAGCGTATTACAGTATCACAGTCATTTACGAATAGTTATTACTTACTAGCTGGCTAGTATATAGTCGCAAAAAACACTTATGAAGCTAATCTAAAAGCAACTTGATTTTCTAATATATGTATATATATATAAGAATGACGAACAAAATCAATGCCTGATACATCTATATTACGCTACCTAATGTAACGCTTTTTTTTAATTAACTACACTACATGTGTACAAAAATGAAGCGGAAATGGGCTCAACTTAAGCTTAAGACGAGCATTCACAAAGAAAACAGGTATATAAAACATTTCAAAGCTTTCGAAATGCTTTACTTGCACTTCGCACTTAAGTCTGTGAGCCTAGTTCGAGTTAACATGACTTAGCCTAAAATATTTTCTATTATTCAACCCTCGTCGGCAGAAGGAAGATTGTAGATCGGAAAGCTTCTAGTTCAGAGTATCGTCTAACCAATCGGCCGGTAAATAACACGACATGTAATAATTACAGGCATCACACCTGCACGTCTGCTTTTTTCCCGCACAGACTACTCGATCAATAAACTGCTACATTAGACTGGCGGGAAAACTGTTAGCTTTTAATATTAATAAGAGGTAGCTTCGAGTCGGCAATATATGTGTGCCTATAGCACACAGCATCAGTACATATAATATCTGAAACTCGGAAAGCGTTCTTACAAGCAGCGTATAACATTGTATTTGCTTGTTCAAATTATGTCAAAGTATGTTGCCTTTTCAGGCATAATCTTTTTCGACTGTCCAGCTTTTTCCAGGATGCCTAGATAAAGAGTAACCCTAGACAGAAATTAACGTAGTTCTATTGCCTAATGACCAACCGAACGGGTGGGCTTTTTGGGAATGCACACGACCTTTTTGGCACAGCCAGCCAGGTAAAGGCAGGTCATGAAAGCAAATCGTCGCGCGGCATATCCTTCGTGTATTTTTCTCACCTCATCAACTACTACCAGTAGTTAGTAACGGTGCGATTTTTCTTAAAAGCCCGCACTAAAAACATATGCATCAGCAGCGTCTATTCGAAAGCTTTGTCCCATCAAGAGCACAACGAACGCGCGTGTAATTGCTTGCGATAACCAAAACATAGGTAGCAAACACACTAGGTAGCTACCTGATCACATATTGTTATTTAGATCGCCTTAAAAACAAGCAAGAGCATATGCCGATGCTTCCTCGATAAAAAACTAAAACTCTGCTGGGCGTGCCTAAATGTGTTACAGTTTCAAATGCACTTATTCAGCTATTTTCAGTAAAAGTTGCCTGTAATACAGAGAAGACTTTGCATAATATTACTATGAAAACAAATGTTCTAAAGCAGATTAGATACGCTCATGATTGTCTATAATGTTGCAATAACTATTCTTTCAACAACCTAAGCTTACGTCTGTGACTAATCTTGATGTTGCCGCTATTATGAGTATCATCGTTACATTTTTTATTTATTACCTATTTAAAGCGGCCATCCTAAAGGGGTATCCGATCGTTGGGAATATCTTTAAATAGTATTATATCTTTTCCTAAATGCCCTCAAGCACTGTCCTAGATGCCTGGCTTGGAGCACGCTTTCCGACGCACAAGTTTTCAACACCATTTCATAAAGGGTAAGCCGTCGATAACGACTAAGCATGTCGTCCTTTGGCATCAGATTCGCCTGGCATTTAGAACTACGAACGGCATTATGGATTACGCCGTTACGATATGACTAACACACTTTAATGTATCTATGTCAGACTATTATTGAATTGCTCTCGATCGAGTCAATGCACTAGGCACTCCGGCTGATCGCAGACAGATTATTGTAGTCGTTTACTCGCAGTTACATACGCCTGATGTCATATCCCTAAGCGATCATCATCTCGAACGCGAACATCGCCCTCGTTGGCAGGGCGGTATTCACCCATTTGCTACTGTCGCGGTTCCTCGATGATGTTCCCACTCAACTCAAAGGCGTTGACAATAAGTCGAGCTACATCGAGGCAGACAGACTTATTTTGTCAATCAGATAGGAGCCCGCTGGTGAGTCAGAGAGGAACAGATCGCCAGGTCGCAACTATTGGTGGCCATTGTGACCAAATATCATAGATCACACTTATCACAGACGATTGTTGTGGCGTCAACCCTTTTTCGGGCAAGATGTTTCGCGCAAACGCTTTTTGTAGGTAGCTCTAGACGATATCGCGGTATATGGCGACAGGCCTGAGCAGAAAGATAGTTAATGGTGGTATGATAAAAGAAAAACGTCCACGGTGATAAACACGGTAACGTTATCTAGGTCTGTTAAATTACTTAAACCGCCTGTTTCTTCCAAGCTATGTTCCATTAGCCGCTGTTAAAATGTTTAGACTGCTAAGCAACTTCATGAAAAATGAGGTTTAGTATAGAGTGTCAATGCTAAGTGCAGTTCTGAATATGATTAGTTGTGTTCACGCTACCGTATCTACTACGATCAATAAATAAATAGTAACTTAATTGTACCAAATTAAGCTCCGATCATGAGGTTAGGTGAGATCTACTATCGTTTGTGTATTGAGAGCTGTAATGTTGGCGCTTTTGCGTGTACGGGCGTTTCCGGTATCGTGGACAAACGTAACGACACCAATGACGACGCGGGATGTCCCGCATTGATGTGCATCATCCACGCCGAGCGTGGAAGAGATACGCCATTCCGGTATTAGCTGACGACGAATACGAATCTTGTTAAATATTCCGATACATGGAAGTATTCCACAATGCTAGCTTCATACGACATGAATAAAGGACAACGCCAGTTTACTGTACAAATGGCCGGATTTTGAATCGAACGGGCTACCCAGGAGCGAGTCTCGTTTACCACTAGCGCTGCAAACGGTCGGCAATGCTTTTTTCTTAAAACTTGATCTTTCTCGATTGGCTTTTCGGGGCTGTCGTGCTCATCATAACGGCCGTAAGGTGACATTCTATTGAGCAACATTTCTTTTTATTCTAAGTGCTACGTCCTCACAGAATATCTGGATGGTAACTATGTTTCGCTTTTTATCGTCAATGTCAGGGTTGACCGTGTTAATAATAACGCTTTGTATTGAGACTATGCCCTTTATGGGTAGCATTTTTACTAACATCGGTTCTGGATTGAGTGACACTATACCTGTAATAATTAGCTCTCTACTTTTACATGTTTTGTAACATTTTTGTTTTACGCAACATTCAGCTGAACTCGTGGCCCCCTATTTATTCCCTCTTTTTCCGTTTGTGCTCGAATCTCGAAAGGGCTTTTAGCAAAACAAAATGCGTATGTGATTCGTGAGATAATCAAATTTAGCGGAAGACTATTACCAGACAAGAAAGAAGTAATACGCACCTCAACGCTATACCGAAGCTGAATCAGCATTTAAGAATCACAATCTCGGTTACACTCACTTATTGAATTATGAGGATTTACGCCAAAACATGCCTCTTCTCATGGAACTGTGAGGAGATTAGCATCAGTTTCAATTATTATTCTATCGCGGTGAACGTCCATAGACTTCCTGGGAACCCGTACCTAAATTCTGGTATTTTGGCATTTTTCAAAGCGCCAGCCTACTTTGTTGATGCTTCGATGTCACAGCCGTCGCTTTGGCCAAATATTTTCATAAGCCATTGACCTGGTACGCTTTCTAGGAGTACCGCTAGCACACGACGAATATAAAATAGTCTGTATGGTCTGAAAAGCTATGGTGCGGTATTTTTTTTCTCGACGTTACCGTGTTTGTGAAATGGGTCGCAGCTCATGAAGTCCTGCCAACAGCTACGCGAAGGCATGCTTCGACGTTTTTCACGATGGGAATCAGAGTCGGAGCACTTTTATACCGATCACGTTATATACCCTGTTTAGCTTTGCTCCCACAATGGCAATTTATTTTCTGCCAGAAACAGACAACTACCAAATACGTGATGGGTGTTATAGGACGTCGTAAACTTTCTACAATATAAGGCTTGGCTACGGAACGGGGCAACAGCGAACAATGTTGTAATAGTAACAATAACAATAACGATGATAATAAAGAGAAGTAGGATCACAAAAATGATAATAATTTAAACAGTGCTACCACTGACGTAAATACTAGTAAATGCAGGCGTGATAGTTATGTCGATGGATGTTTAGCAGTTGGACAATTTTATGAAACAAAATCACATAATACGTATAAATGCATTTCTATAACATAAGGCGCGTTTGTATTGTTTTTGACCTCCATAAAGATATCGATTTCGTTTAGCTAAACATACAACATGGATAAATGCTTGTCCTGTTGCGATAATTGTCGCTTACTGTTGATATTTTGATGCCCTCGAGTATGAAAAATTTTATTTCAATAGAAAAATTACGTTAGTTTTATATAGCATACTTAAAGTCAGACGTACCTGTCTTTTGCGTACCTCATAGAAGTTACTTATTAAGGTTAATTAAACAATTTACTCGATGTAAAAACCGAAAAACTTCGCTTGGCCGTTAGCGAACGGCTCAGACATAAGTACAAGTTGGCCTAGTTCGATCCTAGGCGCTTCTGTATAACACAAATAAACGAAATCGCACAGCTGAAATCATCAGCGCTCTTTAACTGGATCAATTCTAGATTCACTATTACTGGAAGGAGCATTTCGATAAGCAGTATTCCTGCTTTCTATCTTTGCAGTGAATCATCCAAATAAAGATAGCGATCTAGATCACATTCAAAATAAAGGACAGAATAGGAAGAACAATTCGGGCCAAGTACTCAATACTTTTTGTAGGAAACTTTCGATTGAACTTATTTATTATAACTTACCTGGAATGGCCGTTCGTTCCAGGTAGGTGACCGCGCTGGCAACAGAATACAAAAGAAGACACGAAAACATACACTGACTTAGGCTGCCAAAGTTATTCTTTCTTAGCTTAGATCATTTCGTCATTGATATCGAACGGATAGGGGTATTTCCACATATATTCCAATAACCGAGGGCCTTATAATGTCCTTTACACTGTTCCCAGCATCAACATAGCCACCAGGTAGACGTGACACTGAGACAAGATTACTAACTAGGTCTCCAGAAGCGAGATGAAGATGAGGTAAACTGCCTCCCAGACGTTCAGGGCCATCAGGTTGAATGAAACAGGCAGCTCGAACGAAGACGTCGCAGCAACCTTGGATGATAGAAATCCATTGTAGATGTAGAAAGAAATCTCACGACAGAAACTGAGTCAACCATACGCAAAAATGAGCGCGTGAGAAACGACCGAAGGGTAGGCACAAAGATACAACATTTCAGAGAAACAAAAGCCCCCTAAGCTTCACTTCATATAATATCTTTATGAAGTTATGCTCTCGATGCTTTTACATACTAAATAGATATTTTAGCAAACAAATGTCTAAGAAACATCCAATGTGGATTGGTGGGTGTTGAAGGATAACTTACGACTTCTTGAGTACGGAGAGTATCGTACAATTAACAAATGTGTTCCTTGCACCAGAAATCCTGTTGAATTAGCAAGTTGCTGAAAATCCACCGACATACGTTTCCGAAGCATTGCAACTAGAATAAGTGTTTAATTCATTACATGTCACGTAAAAGCTATGATTATCTTAACGTGTCATTTTTCATCATTGGTATCCATCCTGTGTTATCTGTAAAGTATGTCGTTACAACGATTTAAAGATACCCCATAGTAACGAGGTCTACCTCAATGCGAAGTTGAGAAAAACGATTACCATGCACCTCAGCCAATCGAATGGAAACACCCGGAAGTTGCTATGACACAATAAACCCATGTTCACCTTTTCTAATTAATTTATTTAAATAAAAGGCAAATTCAGAGGATAACTTGAAGAAGGGATCAAGTAAATGCAAAAGGGGAACTTGCCTTTCGATGGCTACCAGGGTCCCATTCGCGAAGTGATGAAAATTTAGAACCATCCTTTATGTGTATTTCATGATAGAGCGGTGAGCAGTTAAACTAACCGTCGGTCGTCAGACATCATTAAAACCAATCTCATGATAGCTCTTCTATAGCGGAACAGAAAACGAAAGGTTTAATCCTATTCAGGTCTAGTTTGGCCTGTTTCAGTTTAGGCAGGTCGCTATTTTCTAAATTCGGGGTACGGGGTGTGTCTGTATAAACAACGAGCAAATCGTAGTTCTTTCTGAGGATTCTCAAAGGAAATACGCACACTATTCAATCTGAGAGCTTAATAAATTTGCAAAAATCTAATACGATTTGTAGGGTCTAGAATGGAACGAAGAAAACCCACGAGTGTATTAATTAAAATGGTTAGTCGAGATCATTTCCAGGCCAAAAAGCTACTTCAGTTTCAAATTGAAGAAATTCTTCAATGAAAAAAATGGAAGCAAAGTCTATTAAGGCTGGAGTATCGGCGCTTACAAATATAAATAGCGCAGCTCAACAAAACAATATCCTGCAGTACTATTAAGAATGTAATGATTCAGATAGCCAATACCTTCGGAGAACCTAGATAAATTAGTCGCATGGCCCTCCAGGAGTAAACGTTAGTTCGAACTCTAGATCTGAATATTAAATAGCAAGTAGTACCATTTTATATTTTACCGTCGTTGCTATTGTAAAGATGAAGTTAAAAAAAAAAAAACGAATGAAGCTGTTTGAAATAGTTTGAGCACAAATTTCCAGCGTCACTCACACAAGGCGGATAAACACTGTTATTATTAATTTTATAAGCTGGTGAAGCACTTATGGATTCTACTAAATAGGTGACAAGATAGAAAACGCTAGATATGTAAAAAGATCTTGTATTTAAGGAATGCTGTATCCAACAACATCCATACCTTGGTCTTGGTTGGTTCAATGACTAGTAAAAGAAAAACCCTGGCGTATCGTTATAAAATACTAAGTTAGAAATAGGTTTCCACTTTTCGCATAAATCCATTCCATTGGATATTCCCTAATATTCATCTCGTTCGCAGCTCGTCGTGTGCGCAGACGTTTGAATCAAAAAAAAGTAACATTATTTCTCAGTAAGACAAAATAAGTTTCTTTCATTGTTATAAATTGAAAAATACACCAGCGAGCATCTTCAATGTGCAAACTCAATGCGGCTAACTGTAGACAATTGTAGAATCTGCAATACTGATGTCAAAAGTTCAGTTTGGAAAAAACAAAAAAAAAAAAGTAAATGAATAGGGAATTTCTATTTCAAGGAAGAAAAGGCAAAATATAAATAACAGAGCAGTTGGAGAGAAATGCTAACAAACTAGATCCTCTTAACGTTCGCACTGCAATAGAATTTCCTCTTAACCAACATAATAGTGATAAGGTGGAGCTTTTATGAGACCTACGCAAACCAGAATGGAGTATAATTTCGGCTCGAAAACTTAAAGACTGTGCCTAACGTACACTATTATTGATATACTCTTATGCCAGATATGATATTACAAGGTTATATCGGGACTCTTTATCCGATTTTAACGAAGGGTGCCTGTACAAATAGGTATCTATTACGCCTGCTTCTTTAAAACAGTTCTAAAATACTTTATTTGTAAATGTTCGTTATTGATCTTTTTGAGCCCATCATAAAAGCTGTCATTAATTTCAGTTAACTTCAGTCTTTAACCCTACGACCTTGCAATCTTCAGAAGAAAAGCAAAGTGTGGCCAAACGTTTTAATACTGAATTATGTACTACCGAAACTTAGCAGTACCAAGCAGCCGACAAAAAGCCGACGTCGTAGATGAAAAGCTTATGAAGCTCATGAAGGACAATGCCTATGAAGACCTGAAATAGCAGACCCATTATATGACACTCTTCACCGTTTAGCTATTGCGAAAGTATTTCCGAAACGTTTCGATTAACTAAATAGTTGAACACGCTAGTGCTCTGGCATTACTATGAAAGCAAAACACCAGAGTTAATTAAATCTTTTGTAACGATAATCGCAACTGGACCATTATCGACCGTCTTTCAGGGCTGCGATAAGATACGAAAACAACAACCTTCTGTAGAACAAATAGCATGTATTTACGTCTGGTACACCTATTTTTACGGCATTTATTAAACAGTAAATAGGTACATATATCAATATTCTATTTGTCTCTCGCTGTAAATGTTTTTAAATAAAGTAATATAAGCCCATTTTGCGGGAAAACACAGCCACAGCTTTGTAGTAATGCTTATTTACTTTAGCATATTAGTACGTACTAACTTTGTGCCGTAAAAGCTGTCAGTCAAACATTTAATTATCGGCAGCATTGCCTTAAGGTACTGATCACGTAACCCTGAATGTAACATACTAAGCGTGTGATCCGGTAACTTGTTGAATGGGGATTTCTGTGGTCAATAGTGTACTTTAGTCTAACATTTAATATGCATTTGGAGGCCAAATGCAATACATTTTTTTTAGCTCATATTAACTTTCTCCCCTCTCCTCTCTCTCTCTCTCTCTCCCTCTAAATACAGGAAATACAAAATACAAAAAAATCTCTAGGAAATACAAAATACCTCTTCCTTTCAAAAAAATGTATGGTAAGCGACTTACAGTTCCGTCGTATAACTAACCGTAAGAACCCCTGGAAGCCGCAATATTCACAACAAGAAATATATGATAATTTTCGTAAAAAAGAATAGCTTTGGGTAGATTCCAGGAGATGATTTCAGCAACTGAAGTGGTCAGGATGCGGTCTACGTCACGTAGGAAACATACCTGATCACCTCAGAAAGACCCGACCGAATTATCTAATGGGTCTCCCGTAGAACGTGCATGTATTATTATAAAGCAACTAACACCGTATGAAAAAATAAAGAATGAGGACACCATTATCCAAACTGTCGCATTAAGCCCATTCGCATGTATAGGTAAGTTGACATATATGAAGAGCTTATACACGCAGCTATGTACCGCATTGACTAAGTTTTGAACCGGGACGCCCCTTTACGGTTAGTAGGTAACTTTAAATGTGTAACACACAGTAGTCTAACAAGGACAAGTCACGGATGAAAACATAGCAAAAAGCGTTGAAATAAGAATACTGACGAAGATGATTTGGGATAATTTTTTAATAGCTGAACTAATTTATGACCCAGTAATGTTTTTCCTATCATTAAGAAGCGTCTCGTTTCAAGGCGCCTTTTCGTTTTACTTATTACGAGAAACGATCGATTTTTTTTGTTGTGTTATGCTATTTGCTATTGTTAGCTCGAGAAGAAGGAGCAGTGGAGTGCTGTTTTGATTGCTCTGCAAACAAATTTAAAAAAGACTTCAAAATCATTATTTCAAGCTATTATCAAAGTGGTTTTATAGGTACGACCAGCACAAATGTCGTTCGCACTGCGTCAGTTATGTTTTCCTTTAAGTAATCAAATCAGTCATATAGCATATGTTATTAGCAAAGCTTTTTTTAATTTAAACCATTTTTCTGCTCTTCTTATTACGCTGTATTCTCATTAACTAGTATTACGTGTTGGTTAGAGGGATCAGTATGTACCATAGGATTTTTAAGGCGTCCTCATCACCCCTTTGCCTACAAACGTGATTCGTCAGTAACATTTGCTTTTGCTAATCGGTCTACCCTGAACCTTGCGGAACATGGCCCAGTTACTACTTTTGTTTTTCATCTATATTTTCAATGCTAGTAAACGCTTAATAATAGCAACTATACTTAAGTATCAATTACGATATGTTGTGTTCCAAAAAAGGAATAATATAAATACTCCTAAGCAACACTGTCATCTGCTTTGAATGTACCCGCTTTATTTATTTCTTACTACCGAACCTATATAAACTCATTTTCGTGGAGACATTTCAAATTAGTCAAATAACTATATCTAAACATTGATGCATTTATAGCCTAATGAACTTTATTTTGTTCCATAATACGAGCTTGCTCAAGAACTTGATTAAGTGTCTACCCAGCGAATGTCTCTCGCCCGTCTAGAACAAAGACTTTTGTATTTTTGTTGAAATTACCACGTTTTTCAAAAAGTTGATCTTCGACGAACTCGTCTGCTACAGAGAGCCCTTTCCGTCAGCGACAAGCCGCCCGAACCAAACAAAATTCGAACGTGAAAACATCTGACTGGCCATGTGAATGCTTGACCCGCTCGGTACTGCACCGGCGCCAAAAATCTACAGACATCCGCTGAGTGAAATGTATTGATATGAACTGTATCAGCCAGTTAGTAGTGGTTGTATTTTGAAAAATTGTAATTAAAATAGTGCTTCGTGTTTATGCCAAATCTACGTACTCTAAAGTTGGTGAAGTTACACGATTTTGTCTTTGCACAGCTTTGTAAATAAGTTCAAAGTTTGTCTTCGATTTGCCAGTGATACTGGCGTCGACATGAAGCATTATATCCTATTTATAGTACGAGGTAAGGGATAAAGATAAGTTGACTACTAGAAGCAGCGTAGCAAATATGTAGGGACGTCATTCGCGGAAAAAAAATGTATTATTACATTCAAAGCTTGTTGAAATATATACTTTGTGCAGCTGGACCAAACTACAGCCAACCGTTGCTAGGTTATATAGGAACTTCGGCTCAAGAATCTTCACGGAGTCTTGAAGCCTGTATCTAATTAAGAATAAGCCAAGTTATATTAAATATAATTAGAGATAAATAAGTATACATACCGATATGTAGATAACGGCGTATGAAATTATATACTGTTACATAGAGGCTCCAGATTCACAATAACTCAAGGTGAAGTGTATAACTTGTGTTCAATGGAACGCAAACTTTTCAACGGTCTTGTACTACTAGATAAGCTATGCTCGACGTTCATGAGCTGAAAGGAGTAATAAGTGCAGTAATGCAGAAGCTTTCTCACGGTATATTATCCAATGAAGAGACTTTCAGAGACGAAGTCACAGCTGAACCTGAAGAAGATAGTTACATTTGGAAACAGGGATATCTACACAAGCAGATTTTTTTCTATAAAAGATCTTAAAAACTTTTTATAGTCATATAGGAAGAATGAGGAAATAATAAATGGTCTGAAGGTGATATATTCAGTCAATCATATTAATATGGTAACTACCGATACTTATAGCCTATGAGACTTATAGTACATAACAGGTGTAAATGTCAAAAAAAATTTTGGTTAGCTTTTTTATTTAGATTATTTAGCTCACTGTCGAACTGTTTTATAAAAATAAAGCTACCGAAGGACAATTGAGGCTCGTCTCCAGGAGCCTGTTAGTTGCTTGAGATGTTATTTTAAAGCCAATTAGCGCTACTGTGTTGCTGCGACAATTATTAAACTTAAATTAGAAGTTGATATATTCATATAAAAAGCGAAAGTACGAGTTCGTGTCGGAGACGCTATAGGTTTGAAGTTGAAACTCTGTATTCATAAGCCTGTAGTGGCATCGTTTGTGATCTTACTATTACTTTTATTAATGAGGATCAAGGGTTTCTTGTTACTTGACCTGTGTGGTAACGAACGGCGTCCCTTAACTTCTCCCTATGATGCGAGTTTCACGTTTGGTATCGCCGCGAGGTATTCCATTAGATGGCGGGCTCCTAGCATAAAATAAACTGTGCCTACGTCCGGCTGCAAACCTAGACCACATCATGTCGTTACTAAACTATAACGGGGACGGCTAGACTTAACCTGTATAAAATCTGCGGGCCGAGACACCTAGTCTCTTATTATTTATTCATATATTGTCTGCACATGGCCTGTACTGAATATACAAATCGGAAGCTACCCAATTGTTATTATTATTCTGTTATCTATTCTAATGTAGCGCAAGGCGAGTCCCCACCTTCTGGGCCTGCAGCCGAGTTTTGAACTTGGGTTCGTTCGAACTTTCATCGTTCCCTTTGGCGATTGTTCTTGTTGGCTCATTTCAGCTTTCTATGGTTTCCCGATACTGCCCTTCGACCGGCCTGTTTCATACACTTTTTGCGTTATAACTCAAGTCTGTCGCATTATAACCCGTTAGTAACGAGTCAGTCTGTTGCGATTCTTATTACTTTATTTGTGAAACTCGGTTACATTGTTTTGGCAATTGCGTTATTCAGTTAACCATGATTAGGGTACTCTCGTTCTACAAGTACATTCTATACCAGCGAGTCACTCCCACAGCAATTAAACTGTGCTATTGTTGGTCCTGTTGCTCTCCAGGTATCCCTAATCTTATCTTAGTTAGTCGCATGTAAATATGAAGCTACTGTGCAATATCAATTGATTTTGCTAAAACTACATATCCCATAAAAAATCCCATAGAAAAAAAAATCGATTTTTTTCCAAAGCGCCATTATGCAATTACCTAACAGAAACTTGATCAATAAATCTGATCGTTGTATCATGCTACAATAAAATCTACGGTTTTATTTTTTTCTACTTTTAGGTATTAACTTGAGTAACGGTTAGCCTTGAGACAGTTATATAGAAAAAGAGGCCAATTTATTATACATACGTTAATCGCGGAGCGTCTCACGACTTGGTCGATGTTACTTTTTAGTAAACGTATCTACTTGGTCTGTATTCTAGATACGTACGATCCTAGTCCGATAATTAGATTTTTGGAGGAGTTTCGTCATGAATATTGCTCATTGTCTAGACACCTAGCCGTATCTGGAGCTCCTCACCTACGGCAGTTTGTGCAATGTGGGGGACGCGTTCACATTGCCGTGATTCACGCAACGCTAGCTCCAGTCAAAGCATGTCACAGTATGGTGAGTCTGTCAATATATACATGTTGAAATATTGACTGTATACTTGAACATCTACCCAATCCTGTTGAAAGCAGTCTTTCGATTTGACTAAACTATGCTCTTTTTTTTTGTAGGTGAAATGTTGGTACGACAGCGATTTCGACAAGATGGAGACAGCAATTGAAACAATCTATAATGTTCTTCATCCGCTAGCAGAAAACGTTAACGATTCTATCCTTATACGGGTAAATCATTTCGTATGAACTTATCTCCGTTTGTTCTATGCTTAATGTCAAAAGTCGTAATATTTCATTGTTAATAGAGTTCTATGGTTCTTCATTATTATTATTTGGCCCATTCTCTATTAAAAC
Organism: Varroa destructor; assembly: GCF_002443255.2. Taxonomy (NCBI): domain Eukaryota; kingdom Metazoa; phylum Arthropoda; class Arachnida; order Mesostigmata; family Varroidae; genus Varroa; species Varroa destructor. The sequence goes on from NW_019211456.1 coordinate 10,157,119, forward strand.
ACACTTGTCGTTTAGTATGTGCTGTTGGTGAGTCTTGAGTCAGGGACCCCTGGCTATTCGCTACTAAAAGTTTAGCCGTACCCCACCGACAGGACTATTTATTACAGTGCTCTGCGCCTTGTAGAATGGTCACGTCAAGACCAATAGCAGCGGCTCCTATCGACCATATTTTAGTTGGTGTCGGAAAATCTTTTTATCTTTACTATTCGCCTGGGTAACCGGTCCGTAACAGACAATACTGATGATTTATACATTGAGCTATATTGTCTGTGTTCGGTAACAGGCGTAAAATCCTCTATACTCTTCAAGTTAGCTGTTCTACGGGGTCATCAAAAATAGATCATTTAAGATCTCGCACACATTTCGCGAATTGACAGAATGCTACCAGGCAAACGTGTTTATGAAGAACGATTGGATTAAATGGAATGTACGTGGCCTTCATATATAGTGGAAGCCTTTCTTCGACGCAAAATGCAGAGTCTTTTTCAATGCGTTCTTCATTAGGTGACAGCTACCACAATGTCTGGGAGAAGACTATGCGTGCGACAAGCCGGGCTTGATAATATTTGAATTGACTATGGCCGTATTAGGAGCTGTACTCTATTGGGTTCCGTTGCTAGAGCACTCATTGGATTAAAACAGCATTTGGGCATTATTACCAGTTGCATGCATTGAAAATGAAGGCTCAGACATGCGAAGCAGCTATAATATAGAATAGATAGAAATGATGGTTACGCCCAACGAGGAACTACACGAAACATACAGTTGCTGATTATAGCTATAAGCCTTTTGCTATCGATCGTTATGCAATGGCTACTGCCATTCATTCCTCTTCCGATTAAAGCTGGCCTAATTTTTTAAAAAAAAAGGAACGTATAATGAATGAATGAAAAATGCATGTGCTAAATATATACCCCAGGTTCTTACCCAGCTGCGTAACATTTGGGTTATGGTGATAATTACGTTTATGGTTTGTTGAGGTGGCACGAGATGACAAACATATGACCAATTTCGTTCAATACAAATACAATTAAATTCACTAGTTTTTTTCTCAAACGGAAGTCGTGTGCCTATGAATAAACGGCCTCATGAAAAGCAACACGATAATAATACCAACGGGGTAGATAAAGCCAAAGAAGGACAGATTCACTTGATAATTTAAAGCCTTTCTCTATTTGCCAATAACAGAGCTATATATAATAGCGTAACCTAAGGAAGCTATTAAATTAACTTCGAAAAAAGTGATTTGCCGCATTAAAGAGAGAGAAAGAACAGGGAGGGGGGGGGATATCAAGCTCCTTATGGTTTGACGTTGTCAAAACTGTCGAAGAAACTCATTAAACCTTCAGTCGCCTTCAATTGTTAAGGCATAAGAAAATCGGTTTTTTTTTATCGGTATTTGCTACGTAACATAAAGCATTCCGACGCCACGAGCCTTATCATGGATCACCTGCTCGACTCGTTGCCTGACTCTGACGTTGCCAAACTTCATGTGGTCCTGGATGAACAACTAGTGCCGTTGTGGCCGTTTACGTAAGTTAAATATTTGACTGTTGATGTAGCACTATTCAATTTTGCCTCGTTTTCATCGTTCATTCAAGCGTAATTAGGTCAGGCAGGAAATTTTTAAAAACTTACATTTTCAAACCTGCGTTGATGAGAAAACGACAGTAGCCATTTAAGTGTTCGAGTGTCTTTTGCACCTGCCGTGTGATGCTATTAACGACAACAGCAGGTTAGAAGAACGATCACCCTCCACCTTAAACATAAACGTGATTCTTTGTATATAGGTATAATAGGTATACGTTGAATGTGTGTATTTTTTCTTGAATTGTAGGACAGCCTGTGAACAACTAGCGGGCAGTCTTCTTCGAAGTGCTGAATGGCACGCTGCGGTTTTCTACCCTTTGGGACGCGAATCTGCTCGATCAATCATCGCGGAGTGGCTTGAAGTCCTCGATGGGGCAGCTCCCGTAAATCCTGCTGACAGGTGCGTGTTAGTGTAGAAAGTATACCTGTCCAATTGGTCAAGCAAGTTATACAAAGGACATTGCATGTTTTGACTGACTAATCGCTAATAGTGACATTTTAAGTGACGGATATTACCTTAGCGTTGTCTATAGACTATATATTGGATTTTAAACATTTCTTCATGTTGTTCCCTAGTAAGCAAATATTTAATACATTTAAGGCACAAATATCTTTTCTACAAATACTGTATATTCGTATCTCTAGTCTACTAGGCGTTCTTCGTCAAGCTACTTATGTTTTGTAGAGTAGGATTTCACTACCAACTATCACATGGGAAGATCAATAAGGAGAATATTTTGTCTTTAGTTCTATCAATCAGCGTTTGCAAAACTATTCGACCATTAACTTCTATTCGAGTTGGCGTGGGTGCTCATATATTTTCAGAGTACTGCTCAGTACGCATATCGACAACTATGTCGTCCAGATTGCAGTAGACATTGTCAGCACAGAACATTTAATCAATCAATCCTCGTCGGAGGTGAGGATAGATCTTACGCTCTGTTATGTGGTTCGACATAATGTTCTAGAGTGAGATTGTACTAAACAAATGTATGTAGTAGTCTTTTCTCGGCAAAAAACATTTTCCTATCACGGTTCTAACATGAGGTGGCAGATGTATTAGGCAAGCGAATTCGGCCATCTTTGAAGTTAAATAGCTTTTGAACTACGCACCCCTAACGGACGAAGTCTGGCTGGTAAATGTTCCAGTTATTTAGAAATTTGTGCTGGAAACCGACTGGATGTACTCCGGAAGAAATCAGTTTTGAAATATAGACATCTTTCAGCCTCAAAAATTAACGCTCAGTGTTTTTTATTTCAAATAAACCACAGCGTAAATTTGTTTGATTAGGACATTTGACAAAAAAGCTTTAAGCAAAGGCATAGTTTGTGTATGGCGTGCACGTTTCAAAAACGGAGCTTGGAGTATTAAAAATGAGGGAGGAAGCGACCATGTGTTGAAACCCAAACGACAAGAACGCATTGCCGCACTCGAGGAGGCTTTTCAGGAAAGCTTAGCTTGGAGTCTAACGCCACTATCAGCTAAAACTGGCATTTCACATGTAACATGTTACAGAATTATAATTTAAACGCGATGAATGCGGAAGCTGAGTAAAAAATTTATTTTCCGTAAATTGACCCAGGCTAGTTGGAAACCCGTGTGTTCCACGTGCAATTTACGGAACTTAAGTCAACAAAAACCCGCCTAGAACATATCATCGTCATAGACGAGGCATGGCTCAATCTTTACTGCCAGCCGGAAAGAGATCGAGCAAGAAAATAATGTCATCTTGGAAAGAAATCGAATTCGGTGGCGCCGTCGAGCCGGTTCGGACGTAAGGTGATGATACCGCTCGTAGCAGACATAAAACGAATTCGTCACTATATACTACCGGCCAAAAATGAAACAATTAATGCAGCCTTTGTCAGGGCAATTACGAGTTTGGCTCCTTGATGACAATTACTTTTTTAATTGGATCCAACTTTGGCTTATTCTTGTGATCTAGGTGCGTGTGATTACGATGTTCTCTATGCCCTGAAAAAGGACAACTGGAAGACAAGCGTACCCCATTATCGATTCACTTCGAGAAGCCATAGATAGAGAACTTGGAAACCTAGTAGGTGTATGGGCGTCCAGAGGGTTCCAGAGTGTTTGAGTATCACTAACATGTATTAGAAAATAATAACTTGAGTCCAATTAGTTCAAAAGTTATTCAATTTTAAAGTCCACCGGATTCGCTTGTGATAGCCGAATATATGCAGATGGTGTATTCCATGGTTACGATGTACTTCTTTTTATGATGCTACGCAGGTAGAGTTGATACAACGGTTAGCGAATTGCTATGATGCATATTAACGGCACAGCAAATGTCCGTTCTTTTTTGTTGTTTGTTCAAAGGATGACTGCCCATCTGGCGTTCGGTGGTCACCTAGCTGTGAGGTAGTCAGCCAGATCCAATTGCAATCAGTACCGTTGACACTGTTCTGCGCCGGTCTTAGTATGTATGTCTCAGACACCGAATTTCTGAATCGACGTGGTCTGGGATCGAATGTACGTAGTTTTTGTGCTTAGTAACCCCAACGTATAGTTACTTGGTTTACACAACAGGCCTAGAATGAGCGGTAATTAAAACAGCGGTTACATAAACGCCGGAAAAGTTAGACGTGTTATCTTGTTTTAACTGTTCATAGAGTTTTATCAAGACGTACTTACTTCGACAGCAACTCGGTTCGTCAAATGTAGCTTGTCTAGCCACTATGAAAGATTAATTCGGGCGTTTATTCTTCACTTGGGTTGTCATTAATCCACTTGCATTATTAGGACGGCCTTTTGATCAGATTTAACGGCTGGACGGAGAATACTCCTCTTCTTGAGTCTGCGTTAACAACTCGCAATTGGCGTCAGGCTGTTCGACGTCGACAACTCGAGCCTCCGGTGAATCCTGAACGACCGGAGCCAACTGTAGCAATGCATTTCCTCCTCACCAGTGAGTACCTGCATGATTTTGCGTCCTGTATATAAGCACTGTTCTGTAAGTACCTGTAATGTTTTTTTTTTATTGAATTCGCAGCTAGCGGAACGGTCTATCCACTAGTCAGCGAGGTCAATATGGATTTCGTCTCCTATTTCCGGCCGTTCCAGAACGTGACGCTGCCAGGCGCACTGGATTTACCTATTCTCGGACCATTGCTTTCCAACGCAGAGGATTGTAAACGCCTAGCCCATCTACAAGCTACAGACCCATGTACGTTTAGTTGAGTCTTGATATCCGCAAGCAAAGTTAATTTATTGTGCACCTTCGATTCGAAATTCGTCACGTACAAGTCCACGCTTGGTTTTTCGTAAGTAAATAAAAGATCATAAAAAAAAGCAATCCGCAGCTTGTCAAAGTGAACCTTGACCTGCAAGCGCTCGTTTATAATTCACATACGGCAAGTGAACGCATGAAGATGAGTACTTGAATACTTCACCCTAAAAGGCTCACGAATATGTTCCTTTCGAAAGAAAAAGTGGAGCGTAATATGTAAGATACTTAGCCTTCACGAAAGGCAATTTCACAGAGGTGATCCGTACAAGATATCCATATACGTCTCATTTCTCACGTCGGTAAACACCAAGATTTTTCATTGAAAGAAATGGATCGGTTCGATTACATTATTTACTTATTTATTTATTACAACTGGCCAGTATAAGTAGACTGCGTCTCATATATATTGTTAATTAACTTTATATATATGCGTTTCTATACAGATATGATGTGGGTATCAATATATTGCTGTTATTGCTCTACACATAATTGCAGATCCTTATCTGGCTGACCCAGCTGATTTCCCCATGCGTGCGCGTCTCCTGCCAGTCGAAGACAATAAGGATAATCAGCTCCCAGCAATAAATGGTAGTATTATAATAAACGGGAGCATTTGTTTTCGATCTATCCCTCGGCACTTTCTTTGTTATTTAGAAAATTATTATCAACCGGGATTTCTATTAAGAGCCACAATTATATTAAAATTTAAGATTTTTTCATGGCTCTTTTTGCCCCTGTTTCATTTGACGAGTGAAATATATATTTCAATCAACTTTAAAGGTGATCTCGGAGGCGGCACTGAAAAGACGATGTAAGCAGCTTGAAGCAGATTGTTTATATATCCATAAGGCAACAGCAATTTCTCTAGACAAACTATCCAATACGGTTTTCTATATTCTGCATATTGATTTGTCTCGTTTACAGCAGTGGCATGGAGTGCGAAAGAAATTGCTGCGCTTTTTGATATTCAGTCAGGGTGCGCACTGGGGACGAGTGAAGTAATTATAAATATCCCGTCTAAGGGACTTCTAATGAAGCCTACCTTGGACGTGTCCTCGGCGAGGCAAATGCCCTGGCCAGATATTCTGTCTTACACGAGCCACGATGTCTAGTGGGTAAAAATGAAAACACTAAGCAAGTGTATTAAAAAATCATCTTCCTGGTATGCAAATGGCACAGTCTTGATACAATTATATTATTTTTCGTCTTTCTGCTCTAGTAGTATAGCAGAGATCCCGTCTATACGGTAGAGCCGAACATTTTTTTTATGAGCATTTTCGTGTTTCCTAAACTATTCCTTAACCTACAGCTACAACCGAAGTGTCGAGGACGAGCGCTTTGAAAGAGCTTGCCATCGATGGAAGGAAGGGGCCTTAAGGAGGCCTACGGCAACATCGCTCGACAGTCAACCAGGTGACAGTCTTGTTAGTAGGCGAGTCTCTCAATTCAGCCGGACCAATCGATCGCGCCACTCGCCGCGAAAGAACCTGTTCGAGGCAAGCCCGCAATCTCGAAGACGGAGCCCCCGGAAACATAAGCAAATCACTAGTCCTTTTAGGTTTGGATCATATACATAACCGTTACATAGTACAATCGGCTATACGTGTTTATCAGAATCGATCCACTCGTATTCATAACTTCAGATTGCTGTAGATTAGGCGTCAGTAAGACGTTCGTGCGAATTTATTAGATTTGTCTCTGTGACAGTGCAATGATAGCGCGTTTGCTTACTAAACCTGAGGATACATTAGGTGATCTACTGTTCAACTCCGGCCGTAGACACACTTGCTGGCAGGAGCCAGCCATCTGAAGCGATGCCTAACGATTTAAGTACCAGACGTAAAACAGGATCCTAGATCGGCCAGAAATACAATTTACTAGTTATGAACAAAACTGAAAATTGCAGAAATTCATCTCAAGTGTTACGGCGCAATCCATTTAAAGATATTCTTCGTGAGGTATCTAATTCGACCATGGACAGTGATGCCGGTCCTTCATCAAGGCAGTCGTCTCTACAAAATATAGGCACGACCTCGCTACAGTCTTCATCGAGCTGCAGGGTCCGTCCATTCTCTAAAACAGAATCTCATGAAGAGGCCTTGCAGGTAAATAGAAATTCTGGCTGCCAGCACGGAGTTTGGACCTCATTAAAGGCTACATACGGTTAACTATAATTGCGCTATCATGTAAACAACGTCTCTTTTTGAGTAAAATATTTGCATTATCTATGTTTTATGTTATATCGTTTCTGAATAGTCACAACCAGCTAAGAGATCGCGCTCTGAAGTGGTGGATAATGAGAAGTTGAAAAGGAAGCTACGCGATGCCGTAGCTACTGCTCTAGAGGAGCATGGAGTTGATCTTCAGCATCCGCTGTTCACCACCTGCGGCAAAAAATTGTTCGCCATCTGCAAGACGTACGCTGTTGTAAGTACATGCATCCGAGTTAAGCGCTAAGGGCAATCTGTACTCTTACGCCAGAACTTTGCTGGTAGAACAAATGCACTGGTGCGGGCTACTTGTTTATATTACGGACGCGTAATGTAGGCAGGAGTATATGACTGTTTTGAGAAATTCTAGAACTGGGTGTTTTTTTTTTCTATCAGATGTTTAGAGTCTTATAAGGAATCAGACATAAAACTGAATATTTGCGTGACCAGCAAAACCTGTTCAAGCAGCGAAAGTTTAGAAGTGAAATTTAATTATTAACAGGGGTTTAGTATATCAATTATTATACGATTACAAGGAAGTGTTTGAGGACACGATCTCAAAATACGATCAGAAAACAAACGAGCTGAGATTTTTTTTGTCATTTAGGACCTCGTCGGAACTGGCCGAACAAGTGAACTTCTGCTGAACGTAGCAAAAGGTTATGCTAAACAAGTTGTCGACTGTGAGCTTGCATTGCAACGACTAATATCCTAGCTTCTATATCGCTGTTGTTTCAAAATATCTATTATAGTTGATAACTATATCTGTTTCTGCGTAGTAAATTACAAGCAATACAATTGTGCTGTGGTGCCGGTATTTTCTCGTCTGATGAAGTTCTCTTTTTTTTTTTGAACAAACTCAGAATTGTTAAAAAAGTACAAGATTTATTCTAGTATTGGAAAAACTTAAGCTGCGTTACATCCGACCCATGACAACTATTATCTAGGAAAGGAAATCCGTTCCCCTATAAAATATCTATGGATTATGGTACAAGGATTAGGACAACTCACCTGACAGTTGTGAATTCGGGCTTAGCGAAATACAGCTTCCTAGATCATAAGTGGTGAACGAAGGAATTTCTTCGAGCGTCAATTGCGAAGAAAAGAAGAATGTATGTTATAGTGTGTAGATATTGAAGCACTAAATACTCAAATATAAATAAATTTTGTTCCACTCATGAAAATCGTGCTGTTTTCATTACACGGCATATTTCTGGAAATGGACTACTGTTCTTTAAGCAGCATACAGGTAGAAAGCAGCAAACATGTATGGGGCTTGTTGTCGTTATTCAAGTGACCTAGTACTAACCCGTTAACAGCATAATTGGAGGGAGTAATGTAACGGCACGAATAATATAAAGGGATCCAATATGATATAGACACTTTACACTTAATAGTGCGAATGCTGGAGTTGGTAATACCGTCAAAACTTAATACCCTCCTGAAAGGAAGTTAATTGTGGTTTTCGACACGACAGGTAAAATTGGCGTAAGCGTACGAATCATTCATTTTCCGTCTTATTCCCAATATGATATCTAATCAATCTTATTTCTAGGCGGAGTGACGACAGTTAGTATACGATAAATGACAAGACGAAAAACACACGCGATCTTCAGTTCAAATTTTTGTATATCCTCTTGAAGTATACATGTTTTAGTTGATCAGTTCCATTTCTTGTCATCGGACCCGTCGGCCACTTTGAGTGTTTTTGTTCACAAGTATTTGTTTGAATAAGGACTTTTATGCGAGGTAGCTATTTTAGCGGTGCTGACTTTCATCTAACAAGTAAAGGAAAAATCGTTTAAATGATCGATTACTCAAGCGGTCACAAACGTCCTTCCGCTAACATATTATGCAATATGCATTACTGGTCAGCAACTGTGCCATTGCCGCCACTGAATGTTTTTTCTATAACCGCTTGATTTGTTTCCTTATGACGTGAGTTTTGGTAGAATCGGTGACTGAGTAAAAATCTGAATGGCGCGCCAAAAATACAATAGGCGTTTGGCTCTATATCCAGTTAGCGTTGTGGGACAACCTATTAGTAAGGACAGGCAGCTTAATGTTAATTCTGCAGAAAACAGGAGCGCTTTTTTTTGTACCGCAAGTATCGCTAACGATTCAGCTTGCGAAGTTTAAATACAGGTAGTGATCGATCTTGCTTAGTGCTACAGCGCACGCAAAATGGCAAGTGGTCGAGTCAAGTCTAGAACAATCCTTCGGGGATTGTTGGGGAACCCCCACCCCCACCCCCACCCCACCCCTCCCCCTCTCCCTCTCCCTACCCCCCGAAAAACAGACACTGCGACCGATGGATCGAACCCCCCAACCTTATTTAAGTATCGTCCTTGTCGTGCCAAAGCGTTTGAGAAACAAAACCGTTGTACTTACTTGTGTATTGCTCTCAAAGGTTTTTTCAATTTTCAATTATGATCTTGTTCCATAATCGTTAAGCAGAGCTGTATAGGTTGGAAAGGTCATCTCCCGTTTACGTTCATAAAGCTAACATCAACAATGCAAGCAACACCATGGTGAACATAACGTTAGAACTCTAATAGCAGACCTAAGGGATGAAAATGAAACAAAGACGTCATTTGTTTCTACGTGTGTATGTATCTGACAAGAGTCATTGCTTTTATTATCTCTTGCAGCTGCTACAATGTGTTGCTATAATAAATAGCCGGATTAAGTAAAGAGTTTCGGATGAATGGATATATACAGAAAAGACGCTAAGATGATGAGTGCGAGAATGGTGTCTCGACCGTGGCGGACCGCTGTTTGTCTATGACTTCGTGGATTAGATACATTATTATTATTTCATGTTCACGTTTGTCATTTTCTTTTGATGTTGTTCCGTTTAATAAACTGTTTACACTTAACCACCAGCGGTCACTTCCTTCTTTACATCGAAGCTGGAATTCGTCAGTGCGCGAAGAACTACGGTGCTTTTCGTTGTCAACCATTTGCTATAGATGCGTACTAATAATAATGAGGGCTGCAAATGAGAAGGACGTAGGTCTCGCCTAAATAAGTCGATTTGAATCGTACTGACCAGTACATGATAGAAAATGCTGTTTCCATCATCACATTGACGATCATGTGACGAGGGAAAAATAAGCTTCACTAAGTAGGCATACTTTGTACTTTGTTGCATTTTTGCGTCAGAAGTAAATGAATAACTTATCCGTAAGAAGGTCGGTTGCGTCGGCGTGGGGTTTCGGCGCCAGACTCACCAGGGGCACCATAGTGAGCGCCGTGAGCAGATGAATCACTATGTCCTCCGTCGTCGTAAGAAGGTGACGGTGCGTGATGCTGATTAGTGGGATATGAGGATTGTTGATGATGTCCTTGAGAATATCCGGCGGGAGCAGGCTGCCCATAGCCACTATCTGAATATGGCTTTGAATGCGACAAGGACTGTGGTTTAGCCTCTGGCCGTCCGCCGTAACCAGTATGATCAGCACCATACGAGCCGCTACTTCCTCCTGCGCTGCCATATTGCTGCGCCGCCTCTTCGCCAGTTGGTGCCGAAGACTGGATGGTGACATCGGCGGGGTTTTTCGACTCTGTACCGAGCTCGTTCGTGACGATGTCAGCACGGTAACCGTGCTCGTCTGCAGTGTACCTGGTAGATAAATCGGGAGGATATAATGGCTTAAAACGGTTTTGCTCTTACCATTCATTTGAAATATTTAAATAATACTGCGTTTATGCCATTTGCTTCATTTACATTTGAATAGACGTGTTTTGACACTACTTACTTTACCGTTCTCGATCTACCGTCGGCAAGTTGAATGGTATACTGTCCGCTAACTCTGCCCTGAGCGTCTCCTTGTGCGCTATGCGAATGTGAACCCTCTGCGTCATCGGCGCTGTACGAGAACGAGTAAGGCTCCCATCCGTGACTACCGTCATCGCCATAGCCGCCACCCCCTTTGGCTCCTCCATAACCGCCGCCGTGGCTCACGCTGCCGTCATGACCTTCGCCGTAACCACTACCGCCTCCATAAGTTGGCGAGGGTGCAGAAACTGGGGCCTGATACGCGCCCCCGCCAGTACTGCCTCCACTACTGGCGTAGCCGCCATGATGAGCACCAGGAGCTCCTGCTCCCCCGTAAGGAGAGTTTACACCATAGCCACTTCCAGGTCTGGTGTGTCCTTGCGAATAGGAGGGCTTGGAGGCAGGCGTTGCGGCCGGAACGCTGGATCCCCCACTATATCCTTTACCTGAGCCATACGAAAACGGCGATCCACCTCCATAACTAGGTGCTGCAGGCTGGCTGTAGCCTCTGCTGCCGCCGCCACCGCCTGCCCCACCTTCGTACGATGGTCCAACGGCTCCCTCTTCAAAATCCTCACCACCGCTGCTCGATGGCCCACCACTGTAACCCACACTGCGCGCTATCGCTCCTTCAGATAGAAAAAGGAAGGAGACGACGGCTACGAATAGACGCTGCAAAAGGGATTAATTTATGTTAAAAAGCCCTAATCTTAACAACTATAAACGAAATACGTTATGAACGATGGCTAATTCTGACAAAGGCCGGAGAATTAAAAGTAAGTGTGCGTTTGCCGTAATAATCAGACTGATTTCACTATTCATCGTCTATCTTACGAGGCGATAATATCACTCGTAATGCCTTAACCGAAACATATTAATCACAAGTACGTCACAACTAGTTACTGCCCCAACTGATTGTTCACAGAAGTTACTGTACTGTACATATGCAATGTACGACATGACCATTCTGCATCTCTCAAACCGACGCAGCGCTACGTATGTTGTCGACGTCTGTCATTTCTAGCGCCAAAGCCAAGAGAAACTGCGACACGTTCTTTTCTGTTCGGCGCTTTCCGGCCTTCGTAGGAAGGCTTGTTTGTAGCTAGTATTCTTTCGAATGGATAAAAGACAAAAAGAGAGCAACATAGACAACAATCCACACGAGTTTACTCTCGCGGTAGATCTTCATGCTCCATCATCTTGCATTTTCACTCTAAGAGATTCGAGTCTATCCCTGTAGAGTTCACTGTCGTACCATGACGATGTTGTTGTACTGATTGCTCGTTCGCTTCTGTTGCTTTCTCCTTCGGTTGTTCTGCTTTTGAACTATTCATGTAACTGCTATGCTTCCCCGTTCCCACACGTCGATCTATGCACCGCCCCCACAAACCCTTTCCATCTTTTCTTCCTGCCAGGACCACAGAATATGAAGCAAACCTGCGCACAGACGCGCATATACGTGTGTGATTTGCGTTAGTGTACCAGCAGTAGCAGCAAGAGCCGCTGCAGAGAAGGTTACGTTCGGAGTATCCTCTCCCTTATGCATCAGCTATCGCTTGTCTTGAACCTTCCAATGGACGACGGATTCGCCGCTATACCGGGCGACGGCTACCCCAGCCCCAGCGGCACTTTTGGGGTATTTGCGACGCAGCGGCGGCAGGAGGCAATAACAGCGGCAAAAGAAACAGCAGCAGTTACAACTATTGATGCTGCTGTTTGCTATTGCCCCTAAACGCTTTTGGCGTACGTCACCGCGACCGGCACCTGTGAGCAGCTGGACTGCCTGACCCTTGGTGCAGTCTGGGAGCTGGCAGAACGACCCTTTTGTGGCCCATATTTTGGTCTATTTAGTGTGCCGTTGTCGACCTAGCTGCTAGATCGTCTAGAAGATCAACGACGCCGGCAACTCGAATGATCATAACACCATCACTAGATACAGCAGCAGCGCTAGTTGGAACAACAGCGACAACTGTACAATTGATTATAATCTATGAAACAGCCTGCGATGTTACTTGAGGCTTTCTATCGTCACTCGTCTTCCCCCGCCCCCTAAGGAGGGTGTGCGTGGATATGTGAGACTTAGTGGCTTTTGCGTCTGAGGAGGTTAGTGAACTGGAAAAGCGTTTCTACTTTCGATATTTGCGGCTTATTTATTTAGAATACAGAATCATATAAATGTCTTTTTTTTTTCTTCTTGCTAGCTCCCTGTCTTTCTAGATAAGGCTACCCCCGCTTGAATTTGCGCAAATCACGTGTGAGGCTACGAATTACCAAACATGCTTCCACTAAATACGACGCCGGTTGGTCTGTCTGATCATTTTGTAAGCATTTTGGTAAAAAGTGACTACTCGAAACTCTTGTAGGCAAAGTTTTGAAAAAATGCGCCACAAGCATGTATGAGTTATTTGTTTGAATTCAAGCAAAAAAAGTTTGAGTAGACTTCCAAGGTAGTGGTTTGAAAGATGAGGTGGAACATCTATCCTGAATCGGTAGAATTGATCCGACGATCAGGTTCTGGAATGATTTCATGAATTGAACATGATGAATTAATTTTATCAAGACATTATTAGCATTAACTGAGCGCAATATCAGTGCGAAGTCCAAAATTCTGCTTAAGCGTTTACTTGGTCAGAGTTGACACGCACATCTGTAACATCCTTCACTAACTATGATGTGCTAGTAAAACCTTAGTATGGTCTTTATGATCAGCCGCAACGGTATTGCGATCTTGCCGTAATCCATCGTTATCACATATCATCTAAAACTGCTTCATAGAAAATCGGTTTTAGGCATCTCGATGATGAATCGTTTGAGAAGTTGTCATTGAGACAAACAAAACATCATTGGCCACAACGTTTAAGTTAAATAAATCGTATTGAAGCTCTTTTTTGGACTTGTGTGGTCTACGATGGCTGAGATATTGTCACGTCAGGTGCAGACAAACCTATTAAAGCGCGATGATGCCAGATACCGTAAACTGCTATCAATGGCATTGAAAAAAAACCTGCCAAGGGACCTTTTAACAATGTCTCACATTGAAATAATGTATTCGTTACGTTGCCACAGTTTACTACTTCAGTTCCGCGCCCCAGCCTTCCCGACCGCACGACTCTACAATAACGTCCGCGAACATTGATCGACACTGAATGTTTGTTTGTGTGTGTCTCTGAGAGAAACCCCTGACGCTGGCTGGCACCGCTATTCAAAAAATGAATATCTCGATTTTTAAGCCATTAAATTTGGAAAATTATATAGCTAAAGCGCTTCGTGATTGGAAAAAATTACCAGATCATATAATCTAACCAGGGGTCAGATAGGCTCTGCGGTCAACTGCATCGCTCACCGTATCTCTGATTTCAGAAACATGTCACACGTGAAGCGACGTAACTTACGTAACACGAAGTCTAGATAATGACGTCTAATTTTGGCGGATCGATTCGTATCCGTGTATCATCGATCTTTTATTAAGCATTCCAGTTCTTTGGATTCGGCCAGAAAGCATTCCATTTAGTTATACAGAAAGCAACAACTAGTATTGCTTTACGTAGGTGTAAAAGCCTCTAGATCTCAACAGAATTTTGCCTGTAAGAACTGACGGATTGATATTTCGCAAAGATAAATCTAATTGTACATACAAGTGTTTTGTTTTTGTTAGTTCTATACTGAAAGGTACACATATGCATATGTACACGTGTATCACAGAAGCATAGAGCGAAAGCTTAGAATAGAAAATGTTTTGCTAACGTCGAACTAAGTTCAGGATTAACTTGAGTAGATTCTAGGCAGTTCAACCTAACTCGAATTCAAGTGTTCGCGATCTGGAAATCACATGGCCGTCATAGTCGCACCATACTGCGAACGATAGGGTGTATGATATGTCTTTTCATAAACGATAGTGGTCAAATATATCGACATTCGTAAACTTTTTTACTTACAATATTCATTTATAAGTCGTCGAATATGATGACACTGAAGTTAAGTTAGGCGACTGTATAGCTACTTTTCAGTGAATTGAATTATAAGAAAATGTTGCAATTAAATAAATCAATAAATGAATAAATAAAATAAGCTAGTCGTTCATTTCAGTGACAGGGTTCCGAAAGGCTATTGATGATGAGCTGTTACGAAGCTTTCCCCGTCAAGCTAATTAATAAGGTGATGGATTTTTGCAGAAAGAGAGACTGTCTGGGCAAAAACTAACGTGGCCCGACCATTGATTTTTCCATTAAATCTATTATCGCTGTTTCAACGTAGATATAATAATAATAATAGCAACAAATGTTTAATTATTGTTAAAGGAACATGCGTGTAAAACTATGATCCGGTTCCAGTTAAAGGCAGACACCCTGAATCGTGACAAAGTAAGCTGTGTAAGCGAAGTGCCAATGGCTATACAGGTCGATAAGGCTTAACTTATCGTATTCGTTTACCGGAGGGGACCAACAACATTGCGGGACGTCAAAAATAATGAAACCTCCGTTGTTAAACCATATCGTAGCCCTAAAATACAATACAGGCAAATTTCAATATGAAACCTATCTACTTGTTTGTCTTTTTGATTATTACATAAAATACTACGCACTGTATAGCAATTATATCGTCACAAATATTGTACAGAGAAGCACTAATGTATCTGAGTGGAGCTCGTTAAGATGCTTTCCCGCTATAACTATACTTGGATAGTCTTCGAATCGCTGTAATATCATCTGTTAAGTTGGCAGTGCTTGTAGTTAGTACAAAATGCCCCTCTAGATGCTTAAATCTAGATGCTAGATTTAAGCAATTTATTGAAAATGATATCAGTCAGTGAGCTACTTTTTCATATTCATGTGGGTGTTAAGCCAAAAAAATCAACACGCGCCACTAAACCTGATTAAAGCTAAAAAACAAGGTCGTTTAGCGGCCGGTCCTTAGTTAGTATAGTAATAGCTATTATTTGTCACGCCACTTTCTTGCCCTCTTGCTATACGCTCAAAAACAGACATCGCTAAATAAACCAATAAATTATATATAGCATAGATATTTATTAGTGCTACCACGTCATCCTAAATGCTGCCCAGTGGTGCCCACTCTGGTATTTGCTTAGCAGTGTCGATACGATATCTCAAAGGTGGACAAGGGCCGTCTGAGCTAAGGTCTGTTGCTGCTGCCGCCATCATTCGGACATGAATCTTAGCAGCACTTGTTATAGCAACAACTAAATGAGACAGCGGTCCTACCTTGGTTGCTGTTTCAGTTAGATAGGACCCTTTATGGTTATATCATCACTTTGGTTGATTGTTAGAAAACGGTCGGGAACGTACCGCAAATATTTTTTCGCATCTTCATCAGACGTCTGACTACTTTGTCGTTGGCGGAGACCATGTTCCTGCTGCTACTGCTGCGGCAACGGCGCTCGCCGCCCCGAATTTTCGCCAGTAGAGACCGGGGGCAATTCTGCTGCGGGCAAGAAACGACCTTATATGTTCTCGGCTGCCGACTGAATACTATTCACAGGAGCTACACAGTAACCTCAACTGTGATCACAAACAAAATCGATACAATGGCTCGACACGACGACCACAATAGCAACAACAGCCGTCGACGTTGCCGTATACATAATCTAGTCTTAAACAAATGTAGGTAGAAGTAGCGAATTGAGCGAACAGCTCCAAACAGCAGTAAAAGTGCCCGTAATGAATATAGCTACGTGTCGAGGCGTGATAGTCCTAATTTTCAATAGACTCCAATTGCGTTTGATATTTCTCACGCGCACACACGCATATATCTACAGTACATAGGCCATCTACGTATATGTTGACCGGCCTCTACTGCGGTCAAGCGACAAACCAAACGGCAGGCGCCGATCCTTCAAGCTGAAAGTCTAGCGGGGTTCCGACACAATGTCCTATCTCTAGGTAAATATATTTTCATGCTACATTGGAATTACAAAATACGGAAGGGCTAAAGTGAGTCCGATCCTCAGAGATAAAATTCGTTACGTCTGATTCTATTGAAACGGTAGCCGTCAGTCTTGCATTAACGCCATGAGAAATAGTAACAGCAGACTGAGGACAAATCACTTCGCTAAACGAATCCAAAGTTATGTCCAAAAATATGACAGTCTCCTTACGACCGTCCGACCCATGTCTACGATTATTAGCATTACTATGACAACAAGCGTCTATTTAAGCCCAAGAGTAAAGCGGAATGTCTCTGACTGTGAGGCCAATCGGCTGTGGCATGTATGCAGAAAAACACCGACACACGGCTGAAACTATGTAGCGACGGAAGACTAGAAACAATCATGGTGAATTTATCGAAGCCATCGATTGGACCAGGAACAGACGAGTGCGAGTGCCTAATTTTTCTATCGAAACGTTTCTAAACCCGACCAAAGGTTGATAGCATACGTTGTTGTCAGCACGTTTGACGACAAATCAATGATGACACTGGAAAACTCGTCGCAAAAAAATACTTAAAAAGCCCATAAATAGCTTTGACCTACTTCAACCCAGCCGGTTCACCGTGGAGTCAGTGGCTGAGGCTCTGAACTATTTCTTATATATATATATGTATATCGTGATTCTCTTGCGGCCTCCTTTTTTTGCACCATTCGAGCATCGCTATAGATACTCCCCATTCAGGACCGAATGATGTTATATATATATATATATATATATCAGATGATATAGTACTAAAGGGAGAAATATTGGTAACAATACGACTAGATCAGGACGAGATAAATTTGTCAGATGATTTTGAAAGCACTATTGGAGTAGCTGATTTGCTCTTCAGAGCGTATCATTGAATGTATCGTAGCACATTAGTGTAATTGTTGTTGTATCATCGTACAGACAACTAGCAAGTCTGCGCTTGTTGACATGACCAAAATGCCCCTGTATGTAGAAATATAATATTCGCAATAATTGCTTAATTTTACCAGTCAATTGCATAGCTATTCAAAATTCAGTCGGCATAGAAGGTATTCGCGAAGAAACGAATTGATTTAATAGGCTGAATCGCATATAATGTCCGCCTAGCACTATAACAATAAGTGTACCAGTATAAAGACTTCGGCGAAGATCTGCAAAGGCTGTAAGCACGAATTGGTTAAATTCGGTGGCGTTAATCACTCTTCTTTCGTCATAGAAAGTTGAAATTAGGGGGCGACGGCTGTCATCTAGGCCATGACTAAAGGAAAATGAGCCGGCAATATTTTATAGGAACTACTTGTCTTCTATCACCTGGCAGTGGGCAGATAGATGTTAGGTCGGTTGGACGATAGTTAGTGCGAAAAAACTGGCAGCTTACAACAACTGATCAGATCATCCCCAATCCTTGTACAGCATAGCTGTCGCTGCTAGCCTAAATAGTCAGCTTCTTCTTTCAGCTCCTTCCTCAGACACGAGGACTTAGACCGTTCGGGTTCGATCGGTGTCGGCCAGGACGGACTTAGGGCACCAGCATTACTGCCATCTGAAGCCTTTCTGATCCGTGGCGTTTTTTAAAGAAAAGCCCCAAGCGATCACGGCGTATAATCATCAGGATTAGTGCTACCATTATCACTTATACGCTTCGGGATCTTGTTTTGATGCTGATGTGTTATTTGTCGGAGTCAAATGATCGATAAAGCCCTTCCCGCCAAATCATTTCAATGTGTCGGTCCTTAATTATCCACGTCGAGGGTTCGATCACCATTGTACACGCTGCGTTCATTAGCGGCTGGTTACACATAATCTGAGTCAATGATTTTTTGCCGGCAGTATCTGTGTCTGTATGTGTATCTACGTCCATTGACATCAGTATAAAAATGACGTATCGTCATTTTTTCACAGATCCTCCGCTGTAAGCCACCAGCCCGGCGAAGAAGCATTTTCGATTGTAATACGTTTGCTTGCCTCATATATAATGAAGCATTATCTAACAACAATGTCTGAATATATGGACGGCTTACGGTAGAATTACGATTTCTTAATACGATCGCACAGATGATCGCACGCGTCATGCCGATGGTCGAATCCTCGACGTCTGGCATTTCCAGGCAGAGGCATAGGCTACGGTTTGCCTATAAATACGCCAAAATTATACGCTATATCTGGAGTAGTGCTTAACGGCAGTTCCGAAGCAGTGGCGCTCTGAACACTTCTCTTGATATGTAGAACCTATTCCAGTTTTAGCCGGTCAGAAAATCGCGCTTTGTTGTATGAGCATTTGTCAATTATTTTATTTACACTGGATCTATGTATACGCTGCACGGTACAACCTGGGTCTCGTCATAGATTTTCGCATTACGTTCTTTTGTCCACAATGTCCTTTTTAATAAATTGTGGAATATTGCAAAATAGCTGATAAATTTTGCCGTACAATCGCCAACTGGCTAGCCGATACAATTACTAACGCATCGATTGTTTATTATGATATGCCCTAATATTGCTATGTAGAAATACGTATGTCTCTGCGTTTGTTCGTAGTGTGAAACGTCTCTCTCCCCCAGATGAGTTTTCTCATATTTTTCGTTGCTATAACCTGTATCGTTATCGGAACGTGAGTAAACAGTTACGCAGGAGGAAAGATCCGTCGAGTTACATCATTAACTGTTGTTCTATATTCTATACGTAGATATTGTTAACTTGCAAAAACTGAGGGGTTTAATGGGACTATAAGAGTATCATCATTTCGATGCTCAGGTAGCTAAAGGGTTAGTCCGCCTTTGCCGCCTACGCGGGGCGTAGGTAGTCATGCATACGTACTGGAATTTTTATTGATCACACAACAGACGTTGGCGCGCTGATTCAATTTCCTTCGATCATCTCGAGATAAGAGAACGATCAGAACAGTGACCGTGTAACGGGTAGTTTCGATGAGCCCGTAGAGGAATATCTATCGCCTATTGCGTCTGTGCTAAATGAACCAAGACACTGGTTCGTTAGTGGTTAATATACTGATATAGCCATTGCCTATGCTGTTACTAGAAGTTATCGTTGCTGGTATTCATTAGTTCTATAGAACTTTGGCAATAGGTGAAGACCGGTACGGTTGTAGTCCCGATGTCGTCGTCAGCTGCCCGATTGAGTTGTTCTACGTTGCAGAGGCAGCGTCAGTTAGCTTATTACTCCACTGTAATTATTTCTCTGTCTTTTGCGAGGTCTCAACCTTAAACTGCTCCATCTTCTAGCTAAGAAGTATAACCGAAAGGAAAAAAAAAAGTGACTTGCGTAGTTTTCTATGTACTATCTTTTTTGTAGCACATTGTTATTTATTTGAGTTTAATACGTTGAATGGTAGCTCCAAACCGGCATTAAGATGTTGTTCTTTTTTCTTTGTTACGAAAATTTTTAAACGAAAAATTTCGAATTGCAGTGTTTGTATACGGGGTGGGGAGACCATCTTTTAATGGTGTGAGAGTCTTCATTTTGCACACTACACACTATACATAGTTATGTAGTAAATGTGTGTAATATATCTGTCGAGGGGGCCTTTTTCAGATTGCAAAGGGACTTTTTTACCACCTTATATGTACAGATTCATCTTCTTAATTGCTTGATTAGGCTAAAATAACTACTGCAACGTAATAAACAACATAAAATGCTTCTCAATCACTAAGGACTCGCCGGTGTCAGTAAATCCAGTCACTTTATTACTTGAATATTAATAGATGTTTTAACTGCAAGTTAGCTAGTTAGCAACTACAACTCTGTGTATTCATATAAACGGAGACCTGCAATGATGAGAAGGGAGATCGACGCTGTCATCTGTACCAGACATCTCAATTGCGAACATAAAAAATATTCAAATGTCAGTTTATAGATAAGTTCGTAAGCACTAACATTAAAGTTGACCCGCCGATATTGTGCTCACTTTGAATGTAAATGTTGAAATGTATTCGCTATATCGTTTGTCTTCTTTAGGGGGTAGTTTATCTTTCGTTGTACGAACAAATCTGTAATTTGCCAGTCACACAATATGTTCTTCATTGAAGAACATACGTGACGAACCTCGTCGAACTGCGATCTCGACCCTATACAGTTAAAGTTAAACGAAACACTACATTTTAGCGTATTCACTGATCTTCGTAACTATTACTATACGGTTTTGGTTAAAGGGACAAGCTCGAGAAAGTTTTACCTAAACAACTATATTTTGCCAAGATGGCACATGCATCACTAACACGGATATGTTTAACTTGCTGTTTCATTGCGTATTTCAAGTTCGTTACTAAGTGATAATATTACGGGTGTCTGTTGTTTTCATCGAACTGTTTATGCGCCGCCACAGCTCGGGATACTATCCAGCTCTTCTATGGCGACAAGCCCGAACGGACAAAGGGATACCGGTTTGAAAAGTACCAGTCAGGCTCACTTTATTGAGTCCGAAAGAGCAATAGCAAACAACCACTTGACATTTCCGAGCAGAAATACGCTAATCAGAATTTACCAATGAGATATATATAAAAAATCCAGACGGTCACATGTGGGCTTATGTTTATGGGTGCCTATCAAAAGTTCGCGCAGGTCAGGTAGCTTCAGCAAGTTAAAATCTTTCGATTAGCGTAGTCTTACTCAATCAAAAGCTAAGCTTGTTTCTCCTATTCTGGACTGGCTACTTTAAAAAATAAATCGATCGCAAAAAAAAGAAGCGAGACGTAGAAAAATTAATCACTGGAATTCTTAATTTTCATTACGGGCATCGTCTCATCTTATGCGTTAAATTAAGTGATAAACCGTCAGTCTAGTTTGTGTAGATTTGTGTTAATTATTAAATAGTATAATGTGAACATCTATGTAAAGTCAAGGTTGTCCACACTATAATACCACCGAGTAAGCAAATGTACAAAAGATGCGTGTTTTTTTCTATATTTTCTAACGTTAATTCCAAATGAATTTTCCACTAGCATCCCAATTCGTTTTATGGGTGGCTTTTTTTCTGTAACCCGCGTTGGTGTTCTCATGCTACTCCACTAGACAGCCCGTCGTGTGTGCTGTTTGTTATCTCGCATGATAAGATTCAACTTATCTCGAAACTAGAGAATTATCATTTATTCGCTCAGCTTCGTGACGTACTTCATTCAGTTGTAACGCATTCTCGGTCGACTTGGGCATGTTTACCCTCCTAGTACACCGCAGTCTTGAATGTAGAAATAACGTTTCCTGTCGAGCTACGAAGAAAATGCATTTTGTGTGAGGATCAATTTTTCTAACAGATACCCTGTGACTCGCGAAAGATTTTTGTAATCAGCTCGGCTCTGTCTGTAGCTATGGCTATCAAATCGTAGGAAAGGAGACAGCTTGGCCAAGTTTGTCCTGCAAAGCGAATCTTCCAAAACGCAATTGGTAGGCGCACGCTATACCTGAACTAAGCTGTACCTAGTCAATGCAATTGTAACCTTCTGCGCTCATAAAACAGTACATTTCTACGAAAGTTCAACCTCCGACTTATAATGCTGTGGTCCTATTCGCATAGCAGTTGAACTCGTTCCTACATACGACACATCCACTTCTGTAGGCGATCCTAAAAAACGATTATTAGTTAATTTTTATATTTTAGAATTAAAAAGTGCAATGCAGAATATTTGTGTCAGAAATCTGGGGTCAATGTACGATAGTTATCAGCTGCAACAATTTATCGTTTCACAGATTTATCTATGCAAAGAAAATCCAATTGCAAACTTTTCAAATCATTACTCTTTTCATATCGCTCCTACGGCAACGGTCAACACGATTAGGCCACGAGCGTAGTCTGTCGTGGCACACAGTCTGCGCACAAAAAAAAGAATGCCTATTTTTTTTGACATAGAGACTAATAATAAAAACCATGTGACATTAAGCTACGTTCTTTCTTGGTCCAGCCGGGTGTTGTCCTTTTAATCGATTGCTAAAATAGAAATTTGCTTCCACACAAGCTAACCTTAAAGGACCGTTATCATATGATTCAACATGTTGAACACCATACGCATACACGGTGAACGGTTACTTTTGAACTTGCCAAAGTAAATAGTGGGGCAAGGCGCACCCAGGAAACGAACAGGACCGCCATGACAGATAATAGAACAGACTCCTTATTTTCTGTTAACGATGAGTAGTAAACTAGTGATTTCTAGGGCCGACGTTATGTCTGAAGGCAAAAGCCGGAAGGCGTAGATATCAAAGCAAGGCACTATTCAGCGCTGCTACAACGTTGACATTTTGTTGTTCTCTCGTACAGCAGCTACATATAGTAAGTGCAAATCACCACGAGACCAAGTGGACTGAGATGCAATGGTAGGTCAACAACTAAGACGACACATTTGGTGGATTTTTTACAAACGGCTTATCTGTGCTGTTTCTCGTTTAATTACAGATGTAAGAAACTCAACGAGTAAATAGAAACGACCACCTATCCCTTATTGAGTAAAAAATGAGCAGATGTAAACAACAACAACAATACGATACTTATCCAAACGTTACTGATCAAAAGTGTCTGGCGCCGCAGTATTTAATTGTAATTTGCCTCTTATAATGGAACCGGGCATTTACATTTGCTTCCACGAACCACTCATTTTATTCAAACTCCCTGTCTAGGGACCCGCAAGCAAAGAAAACGAATACGACTGAAGATATACAAAAGAAACTCCTGCCAGAATTTTGATGGAGCTGCTTTCTAGCTACCAATGCTTGACGTTTGCTTTTTATCGTCTTCCTTTCAAAGCGCTAAATCGTTAGCTGAACTATTAGCCGGTTGTAAAGGGCCATTTTTACTTGACATTTCTTTCAGTTAGATAATCCACTCGTTCTGCGGCCATCTCAAGAACTGAACTTATCAATAATACCTACGCTACTAGTTCTCTTTAGCTATTAACTTGACCTATTAACTTCGATACCGAATCCCAGCGATTACGTTCGATGCCACCTAGCCGTTTCGAGCCTATTATATTAATAGCGTAAATATAATAAATAGGCCATTTGTAAATAGGGCTTCACCCAACATACTCTAATGGAGAACCAAGTTGCCTACACTGAACGCTTAACCAAGTGCATTGCATGAAGAAAAGCATCGACATAACAGGCTCTTCAATAAAATATGACTCGAAACTAACTAGTTTCGAGTCGTATTTTATTGAAGTACTCTAACGAGTAGTTAGAGCACCAGGAAAGGACGAACGACTAAACGCGAAGATGGTCATGTTATTTGTGTATACGTTGACGGCCTGTCTACATCGTTGCTTCACTTAGCGCGCTACAGAAGCTGCGTTTTTAAACAGTCTTCAACGCCGTTTTTCCCACCAAACGATAATGCCAGATTAGGATGCTAACCTACTATATGCCCCGGTGTCGTGTAAGCTAGGCAGCTGGAGTTTAGGCAAACTTTTACGACGAAAGTGAGCAAATATTGTTTTTTTATCGTCTTGACCCAGTTTAAGCAAGCCAAGTAGGTAGGTCGGGGACAGGACCGAAGTCTAGATTAGCTAGAAGACGATTAAATGCGACGGAAGAATCCTAGAAATGTTCGTTTCGGTTTGAAAATGGCAATAAAACGCTATTAGACATGACTTCTTAATTATATGGTATTCGTACGATAAAAGAGCGACGACTTACTTCACTGCTAGGCCCTTATACATTGAATATTAGAAGTAATAAATTACCCATACAATAGTCGTTTCTTGACTCTTTTTAGTCCACCATGTCCAGCGGTTTCAAGCCCTTCTTCTCATTACATACTAGGCACTGTTAAAGTTCAACGCCGGTCTGTATTTGTTATAT
>NW_019211456.1:10181765-10211065 GCF_002443255.2 Varroa destructor
ATATATATACGCTTGCACTTCGCATACGTCAATAAGCAAGAATACAAATTAGGAAGCAGTTAATCGATCGTCTTTGTTTGTGTGAGTTACGATCACTTGTTTTCCATCTTTCAACATGGGTTTCTGTAAGGGCAATGTTTTCATTATTGCCACCATCTCGGTCGTCAGCGTCGTGTAGGATCACTGTCATTGAATGGCTCTGTTTGTTTGCCCTATTGCACATTTAGGACGAATACGAATTAAGAACTGGCAGGTAAGTGAAACAAATGCGCCTTTATTTATACTAGCAGGCATATTGGAATTGTAGCAATGTTTTATTACCGATTAACTATAACATCGTTATGGTGTGAACATCCCCCAGAGCGTCGCCTAATCGTTGCACTGCCTGGTTCAAAACAGCGAACATCATGCTTTGCTCAATGGTAGCATCAGTAAAAGCTGAGACTGCCGTAAGCGAAGCACGTTAGTAACCTAGTAGTGTAACGTTGGGTGAGCATCGCTCGCTGGCCAGGACATTAAGAATCTACTCATTCTATACATTAATGTAAATGTCCGAGTTAGCGGTGGCCCTTTAGTTTCGTTTAAGAAAATGCGGTAAGCTAAATGGCAACCGGAAGGCGGAGCAGATTAGTGAGTCTATTTATCAAGGGCGTTTAGCTGACAAGGTCAGGGATGTCGAATCATCAGGGCTACTGCTGAGTAACACTGCGGGTTCCTCCTGTGAGGACACGATGCTTATGGATGATTTCTTCATTCGTTTGGCCTACTCAAGGGCGACTGCATTCTCTCGCTCGTTCGGCTACTAGCTCACAAACGAAAAGTACAGAGAGGAGGGTCGATTTGAATGCACAGTTATTTGTTCTGATCTTACTAAGCCCCCGGCCGGCGAATACGTTCGCTTGTGGATTAGGTACATTTATGAAGTTAACGAAGCGGAATAATCGTGAACTTTGCTCATTGTAGTCGATGTCCATTGGTTCAAGCGTAGAAGACAACCCTGATCTATTAGATATCTAGGGATGGATACAATTAGTTTGTTCGAACCGTGCGTTAACTGAGAGTTTACTATTGGTGTTGACATCAGAAAAAGCAATACGCCTGAGGCGTCTGAGAAAAGGTATCAAGGGCTGTCTGGCTAGATTAGTATTCCGCATACAAACATCTCTATCTAAAAATCGTCTTCTGTGTTTATGGGTATCCGTTTAATGAGCTGTGGTCTCCATTTTAATACTGATCGAATTTGCTGATATTCGGAAAAACTGAATCCAATCTATTTTTTAGAAACGCTTTTTTATTCGTTAGTTGAACTCAAATCCAGTGTTGTCTTGAGGTGCACTTTGCTTGCTTACAGCATGGTTGATCACCAGAGTCAGATTGGCACTACCTTAAAAGATCTGAATAGGTAAAAAACAACGCTATCACGAAAAAATTATTCGAGGAACTCGGAAATTAATATTGAAAATACTATTGGCATAAGTTATTACCGTTATTACCTCATATTTGAAAATTGGCGGTTGGTATTAGCGTCCAATCCATGATACGTCGTTACACTGAGCTATTCAACAGCTTTTTAAGTTGAGCCTAAGGTCTTCAGCGAAAAATAGTCCAAAAGGATAAAATAGAAAGAGTAGACGGGTTGAATAAACTGACAGCACTGAACACATTTAAAACACAAAAAGTTATTTGTCACGCTTGTTTTGTGAAATTGCCAGAAATGTCTATATTATTACCATATTCAAGGAACACATATGATCACCGACTCTTGGTCTTATATAATATTATGTATATATAATACTGTCGTACAAAAGTTATGGTTACAAAAGCATAAAACAACGGCTTACTGTAACCGGAAATAGAGAGCTATCGCTTACCTACCTTTTCATAGAACTGCAAAAGTCTTTGCAGTTCCATAAAAACTGCAAACAAATGTAAAATATAACAATTTTTTTTTTCATTTTTAAGCTGAAAGTATAATAGAATAATAGGTAAAGTTGGGCAATTTTTGCGCTCAATATTAGACGAGATATCGTCTCATTCAATCTAAATTTTCTAGATATTTAACCTGCTTCTTTCGTTTTTCAACCTGCTAAAACACCTGTATAGCTATTGCTATAGCATATATCAACAACTATCATAGCCACTTACCTCTGAGCTTTGTAAACACGTAGAGGAACGCGAATGTTCATCTTCCCGTTATAGCCACCAAAAAATCTAAAAGAGGAGCCAAAATTAGTTCCTGTCGCCCAAACATTTAACAATTTGAATATATATAATGAAATCGCAAGAGATTTTCCAATACAAAAACAAAAACTCAACATGTAATTAAATCTAAAAATATCCACCTCCTGAATAGACTATTCACTCATATCGTGCCATACCCCGTAGCTGTGAGTCGACCAACGGTACCAGCTACAACCTCTTCTTTGTACACTATCAGTATATGATGGGTCGCTTTCATTTCGAATAGACTCCCGTATAATAAATGCCGTGAATTTTATGTGCAGATGACGACAGAAAGACCAGGGAAGCAACGTCGAGACAAAACGAAAAACCCTTGCATAAATATGCCAATCCTTAAGAAGCGATTATCATAGCTATAAATAAACTGGTAACTTGCGATAAGTTAGAACTACTAGTGCAAGATCGCTGATCTATCTCTCTGCGGTAGTACAGACGCCGGCCATCTGCTCACGATAGTAATCGCTCATTGCCTTACGGCATAGGTGCTCGAGGAACTTCTATACTAGTTTATAGTGATGCGCATCGATAGCGTTCTAGACGAAAAACTGTTGGCAGGCTGTGCGTCCAGCAGTTAGGGCTTTATTACTATAGAAGATTCAGCTCTGCTACCGAACGCGCAAACGACGATGCTGGTAAGGGCAAGGAAAATGGCTCGATCTCAGATAGCAATGGCTGCGTACGAAAAAAAGATCAAACAAATTGGCCTTCAGCGTAAACAGATAGCCAATATCAAACATCTAGCGATACCTGAGATTGACACCCTTCGTTTTATTAATTGACCATCCGCACGGGCTGGAAGAGCAGATCTAAGTAAGCCTGCGGCTAGCTATCAGCAACAACGAGACGAACTGCTCGCTGTCCTAAGTTAGTCGATAGGAAAGTAATACTTAAAATTTTATATGGGCGCTACTTTTCATATATGTATTTAAAGTAGTTACTGGCCAGGTAGTTTAACGCAAGCAGAGGCCCTGCCATTAACCAATCAAAGGATTTCTGTCCCAGACAATGAAGACACCCGTTAACGGATCTCGCAATAGACTGAAGCTCTTTACACTAATCGTCGTTGGACAGTATGATAAAAACGTCTATCTGAAGTTTCCACGTATTAACCGCAGTGACAAAACAATAAAACTTTTTAAGGATGTTAGTTAACTTTCTTAATGAAATTTAATGTCAATGAGATAGCGTTTAAAGTTGACGAACGTCGCTGAGACAAAGCCAACGACGGTAAAGGAACGAACGAGGTCCGCCCCTTGCTCTTCGCCCCTGTCATACAAAGCAAAAGCAATTTGTCAATAAAATTCATTCTAGTCAACGGTAACACGCAGCAACGATAAATTAATAATAATATAACTTTATTGCATCGAAAAATGGTGTATCCAACTTGATTTTCTACTGGCATTATTACTATTAACGGACAAAGTATCCTATCGCGAAAAGCAGGATCTTTAGTATGCGAAATGTTCACGCGCATCAATGGTCTCCTTCGGACTGAACTTCGGCCGTTCCCCGTGCATATCGTTAAAACTAATACGAAAAATTTCTAATAAACAGCTCATTTCACGGAGTTATAATCTATATGGTTATTTATCTACCTATATATTGACGATATTTATCAAACTACTACTATAAGAAGCGAATGTTTTTTTTTTGTGCCGAATGTCATATTGTACATAAGCGGCCAATGTAAGCTAGACGCATGTCTATTTATAGATTATTAGTCTTCATTATTGAGTCTTCTCTATGGTATGATTTGGTGCAATGTAACAGCTGCATGACCAGCAGCAGGTCAATAATTGTACGTTGCCGGCCTCTGTTCGCAGGACCACCACAGTAGTATAAAAGCAAAACAATCAACAAGTAGAAAAGCTACCATCACGTCGAAATATGCCTTGGAAGTAGAAGGCACGAAAACACCAATCGTCCTATTTGCAGTACAGTCAATTGTTTCTGTGGCAGAGTTTGTGCTAATGCTCTGCTGCGTATCGATGTGTGTTGTGTGTGGAGCGGTGACCAGGTTTTTGGCCTGCAAAAAAACAATCGGCGAAGATACAAATGCATTTTCTAAGAACTTCCAATATATTACCTACTATTTCAATTCATGTTCAATGTTGCATTCTTTTTCCGTTTCGAATCCGATTTCTACCTTCAGCGAACTGGGTTGGTCGGGCTGTTTCAGTCTAGATATATCTGGGATTGTTATACATATATACAAGCTGTTTGTTTAAGTATAATGGCTAATAATGATCATAAGATCATTAGTAAACGACGTTTATAACCTAAAACTAGATAACATATACCTAGATAAACAATACAAACTATTGCCAGCGATCGTGGTGTTTTTCACTAAACGCACGAATGCTACGCGTAGGTAGATACGCACATATGGCTAAAATGCCATAGGAGTCAGTATGTGCCCGGCCGTCCACTGGCATCTACGAGATCCAGTATTGAATTTTCCAATGACATTTAATTGGTAAAATCCGGCGAGATTAGTATTACTTACTACAGATAATTACTAATAATAATCCCAAAAGAAGAGTGCTTAACTAAAGATGAACGGGGACTGCCTCGATCGTTGTATGGACACACCAAACGTTTCACATTAACGTATGACATTCTATTTTTCATCGAACTAAACAGTCGTAAGTTTCGATCTCTCTTACGATCTAGTCGCGAAAATATTTAACCGTAGCAAACAGGATGAAGTTCGTTTTCTTTTTTGCATGGCTCGTACTAAGTGATGCAACTGTCTTCTTCGAAGAAGATCTGAGAAAGGGGGTCTGAGATTACACTCAGAGATGTTTGGCGTCACGGTCACTAGATCAGGTGAAATAGATGTACAAACTGCTTGTTTTTGTCTTAAACTCTTCGCAGAACGATGAGTTCCAAGAAACTAATATATATATATATATATATATATATATATATTATTAAGAAAAAGACATTGCCTGCTTTAATATAAATTGAGGAAGCTGAAATAGTAGAGCCTTACTTTTTCTTTCGTTCCCATTCTGTCCTTCCCTTACTAGATTTTGACATACATTAGACGAGAAACACTAGAGGGTTTTCTTTTCGTCTGATGAAGCTCACCATCTAGTATCCGTAGATATCATCATGATCATCAGATTCAAAGTCGTGGAAAATAGGCTTATTAAGATGCCTACTGCCGTGTACGTTAGCACAAGACATCTCGAAGACACCCACGGTTGTCCCGACCGCACCCACACCAGAATACCGTGGCAATGGAGATAGAAAAATGATTAACGATAATGAACTATGCCAGATCATTCGTTTCCTATCGTCTTCAATCGTTTAATTCCTACTCTACCTGTGTGAGTCTGGCTTTCTAGACGGTTCGTCCGTTCACCGCTATTATGAATGAATACACTGTAAATTGCTATAGTGTCATTGAAAGTTAAATTACGTCACTGTTGACTGACTCAGGTCAGAAACAACTTCAAGTTAAATAAAATTAAAAAGCAATCAAGTCTTCATCTTCTACTGTAACCATTGGAAAAACGCTGATTGTTAGTAAATTTCTCTTCTGTTGAAGCAGTTTTTGCAGACTACGAGACTAAATTATCTAGCATATTACAGCCCTGTGTTATGTATGAAAATTGTACATCTATTTGAGCTGATTGAATCTCAGCAATGCGCTTGCTGCTTACATGAAGCAAGCGCCTTTTTTAAGCGAACGCACTGAACCGCCATCTTAAGAATAAATCGTATTAAAAACGCGCGTTATTTTCTACCTATATCGCTCTTCTATGCGTGTAGACGCCTATCTGACACATTGATAGAGCTGGCCAGCTGCTTAATTATCGATCGATTAGAATCTTCGTTCCTGAACCCTGCAAACAGCTGCACCAACGCTACGACAGGTGATCGTCTCTTTTATGGAATTACGGGATACTGACACCTATGAATAGGCCTTAACATCGACGCCCGACGAATCAATCACGCTATCCATCGGTGTTAAGTATCGGTGTGCATTATTTTCAAATGCTAAGAAATAACGGACGGGTGATTCATTGTGGTTTCATGCATGCAATACAATGTGTCTCTATTATTGTCCTAATTAGACCGTTTTCGGGTGACGGGTAGTATTGCCGTTGTCGATGGTCGCCGAGATGAGCGCTGATATCCATTTAAGATGGTCGGTTTTTCTTGCCAGCTATAGGTGCGACATTTCTTTGGAACGTCTCCGACGGCCCAGAAAATACCGAAAGGATACTCATAGCAGCGGCTCCAAAAGCAGCTGTAATCGCGGCAGCAGCAGAAGCAGATATTTGGGCTTTTTCTGCTTAAATTGTCTGGGGGTTCTGCGACGAGCCGCCGCCGGGTTTGATACGTCTGGCGGATCGTATCGTGCTTTCGGCTGGCAGCGTGACATGAGCGTCGGTGTCTGCGCGACAAGCGAACCGTATTTTAAAACAACAACATTGTCGTACCGCTGTCGTCGACAGCCACATTAAATAGCGGATAGCAAAAACTATGGTCCCAACTGGTAACAGCTCAAGAAACGACCGACGCCAAAAATAAACATTCAAGCAACAATTTTATTGACGTACCATAATACCTACGGAAGCAGGAGTAGTCATAACTGCAGTGAAGTTTTAGTATGTACTTTATAGGCGCATTAACTATTACTAGACGACCATTAGCTCAAAAAAGGTCCCGTTTTTAATAACAAACATTGTTCGCCTCTTGTCGATGTATTGTTTTTGCTAGATATAACGATGACGATGAAGACTTACTACAGATAATACCTAGACGAACTGCTTTTACAACTTCTGATAACTTCCATGAGCTGATGCAGCAGCAAGCGATACTAACATGTGATCGTGGGCATCATTGTCGCCGGTAAATGGCCTCTACATAGCAGTACGGGAGATAATGTCTTTTTGTAAAAATAAAGAGGAAGAAAAGTATCGCGTGCCTGTTTACACCTTATTTTGCCTTGCGCATTTAATAAATAGAAATTGAAAAAAAAAAAAAAGTTAGTAAACATTGACAACTCGGTTACAGTATACCGCATTATGTTATAATTAAGCAAATACCACTGGGGGCTTATTTTAAAAATGGCTTTGGAAATTAAGTGGAAAGAAGTATGTTAAGGCCATACGTCAGCGAAAGAATACGGCAGGCAAAACTTTGGAGGCACGACACAGTTGCGTCACCTGGGCCGTTGGGTAAAGAGAAAATCAATAATTTCGATCTGTCTTCACCGTCTATCGAACCGCATTACGAGATGTCGTTGTGAATTGCTATTATTATTATAATGCGTAGCGATATAATCAGCGGAAGGTTAGTGAGTAACTGGGGTCAGTACTAGATGCATGATGTTTCAGGGCTCGTTTGAGTAAAGACATGTACTGATGGCAAGATATAGGCCATTGAAGCTACCTAAGATAACGTGTGCTGCAAACAGATTGATTGAATATATAAATAACTAAACTTAGATTACTCATGGATGACAACTTATGAGTGCAACGCTTGTTGCACGTTAGGCAGCGACGGGCACAAATCCTATTCGTCATTATGTTCAGCGTCAGGCTGTCCACCTTCTACTTGATGCCCTTCAAATCTGTTGTGAATGAAAAAAAAACACCGGAATCTTAATGATAACTAAGATGCGGTTGGGCCAACAATACAGCTAAACCGTTTAGTTGATAGAACCTCTAGCAAAACATTGATGACATAGCCTCAGAAACAGCATACACAGTACGTCACTAGCGCGACCCTACCATGCAATCACTTACGCCGATACTTTTCTTTCCATTATATCTCAAATCCAGCTTGAGACATAAACTAGATTATCGGCGTAATCATTTTCATGGCAATGGCCTCCTTGCGCTCAGCCAACAGATACTCCAACGGACCGTGAAGAACATGATATCTGGCCTACTCGAAAAGTGCGCCATTTTTACTTGGGTTCGCCTAAACGCTTGGGGGCCTTTAGAGAGCCTCAGAGAGCCGCGGTGGCTCCTCAATAACTTATACCGTTTGCTAGAGTCCCTGCCGCCTGGGCGTAATGAGGTTACTGTTTCCATGCTTACGCCGATGGCTTGGTTTAAGTTTCAAGTTGGACTATTAAGACGCCACGATTACAACCAGTATAATTTTTCGATCTCTGTGTAATACCACGTATCAATAAAGTCGATCAAACACCTGAACAATAATGGACCCATTTAGTCCATTAAAAAAACAACGACAAAAGCTGACAATTAAGCGAGAAATCGCAGCTATAACACGTGCTAGTTCGTTGTAGTGCCATTGGGTCGTGTTTATTCCGTAGACACCCAACGCAAATACACAGAGCGAGTTCAAACGGGTTGCTGTTCATCGGTCGCATTTCTGACTGAACATAAAACAGTGTCCCGGTCAGCCGACAATTCCTGCTTCGACGGCTTTTATCATCCAGTGTTCCACATTTAAAGCCAAAACAATGCCCATGCTTCACTGGCGGCAAAAGGCTCGCCAGATGCAGTGCATAGCGTTGTTGTCCTATGTTGAGCGTTTGTTCTGTACGCTATCCTGCTGAGCTGAGCTTAGCTGGCTCCGATGGACGAATTGTAGCAGGCTGCTGCAAATCAAACGTGCTTCCCTTGATGAAAGACTAGCGACAATGTGACGTCGTGCACGTGATAAACATAGGGGCATTGTAGGGCATTAGGAGTAGATCAAAGTCTTGCTAAATATTGCGAATGGTCCAGGTTACCTTTTACAACTAATGTAATGATTTCTTTTTCTAGTAGCTTTAGAGTCCTCGATCGTGCCGCTCTTGTCCAATGCCCGTCCTTCAATGGCCTTCCGATATGATTATGTCCCCAGTGTAAACACCGATAGAAACTAAAAATCAACTGTAATATACATACGATATATAATTGAAACGATCGATTTCCAGAAAATTGAATGGCATTCACTTCCTTAACGGTAGAAAATAACTTTTATAGTCAGTTTCTAACGAGGATCTATGGGCCGATTGTGAATAAGTAGGCCTGTTTGAGTAGCATTAAATTCAATTTAACAGTGTCCGCGTACAATGAAAAAAGCAAACGGCCGAAAAAACTAGCCGTCCATTTTCCCTTCTGACAGGTTCCCTCTTCTAGTAGATGCTTCGCAGTTAAATAATAAGGATATTTCCATTACTGCTGTGTTAATATTAAAAAAATTACGCCCTGTAGGAAACGTACGCCGGCAACGGCGATTTCCGAAATCTGAAATGCTCAGTACAAAGAACTGTGTGTATAGGCACAATGGATTAACAGGGGCAGCACCATCTTTGGTTGGTCGGCACTTTTGGCCAGAGTGGTTTTTCGTCTTCATCGCCTTCTTATTACAATTAATCTCTAGGTAGACGTTATGATCAGGGTTAGCGCTCCCCCTAAAATGGAACTTACCGATACGAGTTCGATATGCGATACATAGATACGGTGTCCAAATCTATCGGTAAACGCGTCAACTCTCTAACTAGCAAAGGACGATGCACCGCTACAAAAATTAGAGAAACTCATTCAAGTGTCATTAAGGAGCATCAGATACACTTCAATACTCGTCCTGTCAGAGGTTCCGAACGAAATGAAAACTACACAAATTTTTATAAACAAAAAAACACGCACGTAGTTATATACTTAAAGCTAACAAGGTTTAACGTTTTAATACATATACGCCGTCCACCACAGTGTCTTTGTTGACGCTCTCTAGCTAGTCAGATGCGATCGACCGCTTATCCTCTATGCTCTTCCGAGTGTCTCTCAGCAGCGGAGGGTGATGATCACTGCGTTCAAAAAACAATTGGTCATAGTCTTCAATAAAATAGTTTATGTTGTTTGTATACAATCTATATTGTGCCGTCCCGGTGGAAATATTTCAAGTTCAACTAAGTATGAAGGAGGCAGGGATACTCGACTGTATAAAAGATACTTCACTGAAACGTAATGATGCAACTATACTTTACGTTGTTGATCGTCACGCACACCGTTTATAATGCGGCATCATCATGCGCAGTGTTGAAATCATTTGTCAACATCATATATAAACAAAGTTTTTACGGTAATTAATGAAATCGTCACAGGTCGCAATATCGACATCGGATTGCCCCAAAACAGCTGACCTAGTTGTTCGCTATAGGCAAAGCTTCCTATACAGTCGAGTCTTGTTTAAACGTATACGTTAGTTGCGTCGTACCTCGTATGTGCATTTTATTGTGTTACTGCATATATTCTATTGAATACAGAAGTTCTTGCCCTATACCAACACAGCGCGCCGTTTAAAACGCAGACTTGAAGGTATTTTTGCGTTTTTGACAACCATCTATACGTGTGTACAAAGCCTACCGATACTGGTCGGCCAACAGGCCGTTAATACAATAGCAGTTTAGGTAACAGTCGACGAACTCGTCTTAGACAACAATCGTTCTGGGCTTACTTTTAGACCTAAACAAGAAGTATCTTTTTATTAGGGTCGTGAAATAATTTTCTCAAAACTATATCCAGGTTTTGCTATTGATCTAAAGGTTGTATAATTTTAAAATATGATAAGTGTAGGAAACACTATGGTATGCTACAGCCGGCTATTTTTATTTATTGCAACAGAACAACAGTTGCCAGTTAGCATGATGGCAAATTTGCTTATGTGGCATTATAGGAACCTTTTCAAAAGTTCTAGCAAGTGAGTGTTGTCTTTAACACGATCAACTGTGAAAAGCATATCAAATATATCTGTCCTTATGACTCTAGATGCCCTCATAACCAGAGAATCAATGACCGGATCCAGGGCAAAGGTCAAGGCAAGATCAAGACGAAATTGTATGTGTGTGTGTGTGTCTCCAGATCTATCGATCAGCTGTACCAGATTACTTGACAAGCACGCATTTAGAAACGCAGCCTCTAAAAAATTCTCTTTCAATGCACTATTATTTCAGTGAATCTCGAATGTTCCTTGAAGTTACTATCGACTCGTTAACCGTAAGAACTATACACTCAATTTGCTTACCCCAAGCCACACCTTCAGAATCACCGAAAATACCACATAATAGATCGGGGAAGTTCGGCTCGGTAGCGTACTTTACATGCCTCTCAGAATTCGTTCAGCTTTTAACGCCCTGTCGCAACGGTGCGCATTGCTACTATCATTTCTACGTCGTGAACTGAGTCTTCATTGAACTCAGGACTCAACGAGGTTAAACGAACAGTTTTCATACAGGCGCCTGCTTTGCAGATTGAGCCTGCGTTGAGACTGCGAAAGACACTTAGTGCCCTGAAAATGATCGGAAAGGGCAAGGAGAAGCCTCGCAGAAGTGAACAACTATATATTTTCGACATATTTGTCGATTTATGTGAACTTTTTTTAATTACAGCAGTTATAGCTGTCTTTAGAATATAATAAGGCGAATAGTGAAAAGATCACTAGATGCAGAAGCTAGGACAACGATGACAGGCGAGTTCATTCAATCCGCAGCAATGGCGCTTTTCTCTGCCGTTTCAATGAGGACTTTGACGCATGTTAGTTGGACCTTCAAGCGTCGCAGATGGTGATGATGATTCTTTCTTACGATTATGTCAGTACGTACCCAGCACAGTGCCGAACACTCACGAGACGTAGATCACCAAGTTACGATCTTTGACACTATATCGATGTTTGGGTCTTGAAAGTGCTTTTACTCTCCCTTAGAAAACCGGATAGCCGAAGTTGTGTTGAAGTTCCCAATAAGTCACTCGTCACATTGGTCTGATTTCATACAGTGAATCGGTCGACTGAGCTGAACAGCAAAACGAAACGGGGCAACCAGTGATACGGATGGAACGACCTCAACCAATTGTTTAACCCAGGTTGTGATCTTTGCTTCCACACTCTTCATACCATTTTTTGCAGGCGTCCACTCATGGCAGCAGGATAAAGTGCAGAGCCATCAACAAATTCGGTTTTACCTGTGAACTTTATTAACGATTACAGAGGGGCGATTCTGTTCTAGAAACGAGTATGAATCTGGTGATCGCGGTGTATTTCGCTTTGGAGCCTAGATCCTTGGAACGACTAACGTTAAAGGACACTAGTCAAAGGATTTGTCTATCTTAGCCATCGTTACCTCTTGCTATCTGTCGTCCCTTTTCGGCAACGGAAGCTGGTACTTAGGATGAAAATAGGCGCAAATATGTTTTCTGCAAGTCTAGAAAAGCACAACTCTGTCTAGGAGTTTACCGATATAGGCTACGCGGTGAGTTAAGCGGGCATTTTATCTACTAGCGAAAACATTCGCGGCCCGGACTTCCGAGCTTGAAGTTTATTCTTTTCTCAATGATGTAAGGACAATTTACTGCTGGTACGGTACAGAAAGGTCATCAAAGATCGAACGTTCCCAAGAGCCATAGTCAATGGCTTGACAGCTTTTTTGTGTATGTGATGCGATAAGTTGTTGATGCTATGCATGCCCAGTGCAGGCTTGAAAGTCAGCTAACACCGACAGATGTCAATGAAAGGAGTAAGAGAATGC
This sequence comes from Varroa destructor, assembly GCF_002443255.2. Lineage (NCBI taxonomy): Eukaryota > Metazoa > Arthropoda > Arachnida > Mesostigmata > Varroidae > Varroa > Varroa destructor. The sequence goes on from NW_019211456.1 coordinate 10,194,505, forward strand.
GGAGAGGATCGCCGTCGTAGCTAATACCTGTGTGTAATTACTTAACATGTAGAGGCAACATAATAGCCACTACAGCCGACTGATAAATAAACAAAGAAGGAGGGAAAAATTTGCACTCAAACGAGACATAACGAACGTAACGTTTCGGGCAACAACATTTTCTATACTTTCTACATACCCACACTAGGTTCGGGTTGTTAGTTTCTCAGGCAGGCCTTAGGATAGAGGTATTCGATTTCCATTCATCATAACGAAGACAGATCGTTGCAGACTCTGCGATAGACAACCTCGTCGCATCGCAAGGCTTCTGTATAATTTTTTTGTAACATATTTAATATATAATATAAATTCTGCGATTTGCAGAGTAGTGGCCCTCGGCTTGGCCTTACTTACAGACAAACTCGTTTAGGACACCGTAATTTACGATGCGAGTTAGGATTGCCGATGCAGTAATCTGGCTCAACCGGTAAAAAGCTGAAAAAAAAGTATTACTAAAAGTACATAATACACTTAGAGATCCCCGAAAAGAGCTGAAAAATTGCTTCCTCAATGCATCGATACCGAAGACAGATTGCGCCAATAACAATTCAAGCGTGATTCGGGCTCATGCTTGGAGGTAATTCTCAGCCTTCGCCTTAAATAGCAGAAAAGCTCGCTTAGAAGCCATGCATAAAAATGTATCAGTCGTGATTTTGGACGCCTAAAAAACAATAGCATTTAAAATCTTTCAGGTAAAAACCATTCCTTCTGAAAGTATAAATGAAAACGCGTAACCTTGATTACATGTTCACAGACCATGTTAAATAAACACTCAAAAGTCACAGAAAAGCAGCAGAGATTGATGTAATCTCCTTTACATTACCTAAATAGTGAAGCTAACCTGCGATTAAAGCACGAACTCTTTCAGTTTTTATGGATTTTGTTTCACTTGACAACTTTCCCGCTACGACGAACGAGCCACTTACTACAAGTTACGAATTTAACACAATCTAAAAGCAGCCTCCTTTGTAGAAAGGTGCTTCATAGCAAAGTTGTACGGTATCGGCCGTATGATGCGCTTCATTAGACTAAGGGCACATGTATATTCACGCATAAAGTTATGTGGTATAAGTTAAGAGGCCAGCACGCAATTTATTTCGAGTAACTTGCTTCGGACAAGCAGTCTCATTACAGGATATGACGCAAACAAGACTGTAAATAGTCTTTCAGTTAGAAACCAATACGTCTTTTGCTTGAGACAACTGTACTTTCGATTTGAACCTACGTTTCTCCGACCCCCAGTTGATTTCATTATTCAGTTACGTTCTAGTCTATTTTTTGTCCATCCCATGCACGTACAGAATACATGGAGGCTTACATAGATAACTATTATGATTTAATGAAAGCCAACGACGATAGCAAGCAGTGAAACAGTTTCAAAGATCGGTGGCTGTGTTGTCTATGTACATATATATCAAATAATGTAATACATTGATGGACTAGTCGTTGCTTAATAACTACTGCTGAGCACCTCTGACGTCCAGTGTCGTTCTTGCGTTACACGTCTTTGTTTTTATCGCGGCGTCCGCGTGATAGTAACAACGTTATGATCATATTGTTATGGTTAGATATGGAGCTTGCGATGCGTGTGCATCGTAATCGTTCTTACTGTCAGTCCACTACATGGACCCGACGTGTAATTTTACGTGTAGTGCGGCATACACGTTTCGTCTATGCTGACCCTGGCTGGCCGTCGTATGTTGGACCCGTTGCAGTCATGCTGACATATCAAACATCATCACTACTTCGTTCTCAAGTAATGAGCGATATGACGCAGCTGGTATGATATGCTGTACTTCGTCCGTCTTTCGAACGATGATGGGTGGTTTTCTGATAGCGACCAAATTTTATGTTTCATGTAGAAACGAATCGTGTCTCTATTCTTTCAATGGTCGTAGCGTACGTTTTAAACATAAAGTAGCCCGAAAGGATTTGTTGGCCATTTTACCTTTTAAACTGACCAACGGCTCTCACAAGTTTAAAAAAACGAAAGCAGCAAACATGACGGAAAAAATGTCGAACGGTGATACCACAACGTGAGTGTGTAGCTGGTAAATATAGTAGCTAGATGTGGACGCTTACGTACGGACAGAAGTGTCTATTGTTAAATTCTAAACGAGAAGATCATTCAATTGCCAGAAAGACGGAGCCGCACATTGAAGAGCTTCATCAAAGGTATTCGTATATTATTATGCGCATTGGCGTCCTATGAGCTGACAAAAATGTACTGAAACAGGTGAATTTTACCTTTGATCATGTTTAGATCTGTGCAAATCAAGTTATTGGCAGAAAAAAGTATTGCTTGAAACTGGTAGGAGGCTTATTGAAGCTTGATCCGCGCCCATAGCTCCCATTCCATGTACTTGCGTATAGCACACTGCAGCTGCCTTCATGCTAGCACTTTTGAAAGATAGCCCTTATGTAGCATTATATTACTTTGGGTTTTTCAGTTACTCCCAATCCATGTATAAGTAACTATAATAGGTAAGTTGATCACATCAACCCATATTCTATCTGCGGCGTAGACGAGTTGAGTAACATAAACAGAATGATACCAAAAACAAGGTCGGAAATCATGCTAGAACCTTGTTAGAACATTTTTATGCAATTCCTTTTTGCTTATGATTTTATTAGATATCTAAATTGTTGATAAAGATAGAATGAGTGACTTACAGAATAAAACTTAGGCTTAAACTAAACTGGTTTCAGAAAGCCCATATAGAGTACTCGCTTTGCATTAGAAGTATAAACATGTTCTATGTGAAGAACACAGCGGCTAGTATTCTTTTTAAGCCCTCTTTATCTACGGAAAGCTGTTACTTAAGCTTAACTAGCTCATAGGCCTAATTAAATATGCATGAGGAAATGGAAGAAGGCGCTTTCTTCTACATGTATTTATCTTCAAATTTCTATAGCGCTGTCAACGCAAGCCAACCGAATAGACGTGGATACTGTATCCATGTAAAACATCTTCATATAGCCCCGTGTACGCATACCGTCATGTCCTCTCACGTCTCTTATGGCTGCTGTTTGTAAAATTTATCAGTAGTGGGGTACGGGCCTCGGGGAGGCGGTAGGAGTCCTAGTTGGCGGCTGTAATGTTGGACCGGAACTAGCTAAATTATATTGAGCAGGAGTTTTACCTTCCGATTTGTCTGTATGCATCAAATCAAAGGCAGACAGACGGTTGTGAGAAGCATGTTAAGCTCTTGGTCGTGATGAAACTGACCTCTTTGGAGACAACAATTACTATAGTGAAAACGAAAAGCCTTATAAAAACATGGAAGAAATAGCAGAACACTATTGCTGAAGCTTATAGCTAAGGTACATCTGCTTGAGTACGTTGAACTGAAAACATCAGGACTGAAAGCATTGGCCAAGCAGAAATCTACACATCTAACGCAGAATGAACCTATTTACTGCAGAACTACTCGGTAAAATCCTAGCGCATACGGGTATACGAATATATCGAAATTTCGGTAAAATCTGGTTCAGATCTGACGTCACGAGCGATCTTTTCGACCGAAGATGCACGTGCACGCGTTTATCTTTTCCACATATTGCTGCATAACTAATCGCACGCTATTGGAATATTTTGAATACTAATGCTATTATAATGTTGTTGATACTAATTCTAAGAAAAAGTGTCATTTATCTAAATTGAACATTTGAATCGTTTGTTCGTATGATACAGCAGCCAGATTTACGGATCATGTCGTAGATCGGTGGACGGACTGATGACCAGTTTCTTTTCGGGGATATGCTAGCGTCTCTGATCTTTGACACTTAGCTTGCGTTGTCAGATGCTCAGTTCGCTCGGTATAGACAGCGACGTATGCAATAAGTCGAATGGCTTCAAATTTGCGGTACAGTGAAGCTACGACCGGCTCATTTAGACACATAGATGTACCATACTCCTGCCTCTAGTCTCTCGAACTATTATGAATCAACGTTTTCATCATTTTTGGCGTCAAGCGAAATTACGGAGCCGCCCCATCGAATTTGCCTTATAGTCTGAAAGTCATGTACAATAGACTGTGGCGCCGCCACTCCTCAGGAGCCCGGGCTGGATAACGATGATTCCCAAACATAATCAACTAAAAAATGGATAACATATTTAATAGTAACAGTGGAAATAATGGAGCTATAATTACGATATTACCGAGAATATCCCATCCGTTGGTGGCCGTTATATAACTCTTTCGGCAGAAACGGCATTGCGACTAACCTTACGGCGGTACGCGCAGAGGTAACTACAGTTACTGCGGTAATGGACGGGGCTTCATTTCGCTTTGAGTGCAAATGTATACGCGTGCACCTTCAAATAGTGATGGCGGGAAGCAACAGTGGCAGCAGGAGCGGAATACAGAAAACGCACACAGTCGTCAGGCCAGTTTGAAGAAGAGAACTGTGCCACACTGTTACAAAGGCTGCTACAAAGGAAATACCGACGTAGTCAGGAAACTTTAATTATTAATTAAGGAAATTAAGAGATTTAGATAAATAGATGTTATGAACAGCTATATAAGTAATGCTCTTACATCCGACCGGCTCAATGTCGGCACTCAGCAGCAGGCCGTGCCCCACTAATGTAATCGTATTGGACGCGTTCAATAAAAATAGCCTAAAGGTAAACGATCAGAACACGAAACTTCACCGAAATGTTTGACATCTGTTTCCTGATACATTGACCCCATCTCTATATTTGATTAATCAGAGAAACTGCAGCTTACTCTGAAATTGTATTGCGACTAATGTCATTTATGACTGACAGACCGTCAAGCTACGTCCGCGAGACAAATCCGCCAGAAATGTACATTTAATATATTGTGTATCCGTTAGCCAGCGATGTCCAACTGGACAGACTATTAAAATCGATTCGGTCTTTCATCGAACCTCAACAGTTCGCATGAGGTGTCTTCAACGTGAAGTAGATTTTGAAGTGAAATTAGCAGCGAAGTCAGCATGAATATTTGCACTTCAGTCCTCGTTATTAGCGATTGAAGTATACTCGTGGTCGGTGCGGAAGTCGACCGCTACGAAACCTTCAACTCACTGAAAAACAGGCACGCAAACAGATGGCGGTATCAAATCAAACGAATATAAGTACTTTCAATGATGTCTCTTATTATGAACTGATACAAAACAGTGCGTAAGCCATTAAATGAAGCGATGATGGCTTTGACTTTCATGAGAGAGGCAACAGTCTGACAATTCTCTGGCAAACGGTAATTCCGTTTTGGCATTATTTCCAAAATCTAAAAGATATAACAAAAGAATCTAGATTAAAGAACTTTACAAATACGACATGTCTTCTAAAGCGTATTCAAGCATACAGCTTTTATCCTATTCAACTAACGCAAAACTGATGTTGATTTGGGCCGAGAAATATCATGGAGGACGAACCCTTTAATAGGCATAAAGAATTGTGCCTATGCCGCGTATGCTACCAAAGAGCTACTGCAGCTTAGAAAATAGGACTACATAAAATAGCTGGTAAAGGTCACCATAGCGATTAAACATGTCTTTGATCACTTCAGATCATTACCGAAGCTTGACATTTCATTCATATCTCAATGGGCATTCACGGGGCAAGTTTCACCTTCATAAACATTGCTGGAACAATTTGTAGACATTGTACGCCATTTCCTGTATTATATATAATACAAAATTTATACTAATAATAGATATATATATATATATATATATATATATATATATATATATATATATATATAGCTATGAAATGAACAATTAAAAGCTCACTTTTATTAAGATTACTTTCAAACTAATTTGCCTGGACGCGCTACGATAGCATATTCTTCACAAGGACCACGCAGTACTAAGGGGCAATTTTTCCGGCTTACGTACATATACAACGATCGCTATGCTAAATCCCGTACGCTTTTTTTCTGCTTACTTGAATCGTCCACCAACGATATCAGCCTTAACTATGCAAAAAAAAAAGGGTGTATATATAGAAATCCAATACCCATTAAATATTAGCAAGGAGCATCAAAGGCAATTGGGTAATCTTTGTCTCCTAATGAGTTGTTATATCTTCTTTGTTTAACACTGTTAATGACCATTTATCTATTCATACAACTCTGTAGTAAGTCTGTATCGCTGGCGGGGAGTCTCACATGTACGTTTCGTTCCCGAATTCTGTTTATGCCTTTGGACTCAACCGAAACATGTCGCACAAAGCATACGGCACGAAGTTTTAGTTCGAGAACCGAATAAACTATTGTTGAAAAAGGAATTGCCTGAAAAGATGATACCCAGCACAAACATATTGGGCCGTTCATTTGAGCAGCCGTGGTATGTCGAATTAGATAATCCGATGATTTATCAGCCCAGATGAATCAGCCAGACATGATTTCACCAGCGACTCACCGTATCAGTTATGATTTCATCGTCAACCTGTGTCTAGCTACATTGAAAGGTTTGTCTGAAGTCTTCCCTACGACTGGTTCGTATAGCTGCTGAAGACTGGCTCTATCGGCCTGCGCTGTAACACCGCCTGACTAACTACAGCTCACTCACCGATAATTGTCCTGGGTTTCACCACCAAGGCTGTTTCGCCGTACAAATCACAGTTTAGCACCACTCCGCTTGTTCGATTTCATTTCACTGATGTATTTCTCTTCTTCTTTTTTCTACTATGACCAAATTAATTAGATTCCGCCTTTGGATCATCGCGTTCCTGCGGGCTGGTGCTCGAACAAGCCAATCTGCTACTAACAAAGTACATTGGTTTGTCCGTCTAGGCTGCTTTCTTAATAGTGGCAGTATCGAACGTAAACGATGAGTCAATTTCGCTTGCTAAATCTTCTAATATGGGAAATTATGTAGAAAAATTAGTTTGGGACCCCTTAACGCTATCGTTATTGCTAAAGTAATAGCAGCGTTGCTGATGTAGTTCATGATATCCACCGACGTTCGCTGGAAAAAGTATTACCTGGTCCAGAATTGTAACGTTATCTCCATGTAGATCTGCTCTCACCTGACGACGATACAAGATGAAGAGCAAGATTGTTGGAAAATTAGAATACAATGAAAAGTCGCATCCCTAATTCTGTTTGTTCTTTATGTATGTGTTGTATGAGCATACATATATGTAACGGTACATATAATATATATAAGCATATTTAAGAAGGTAAATGTATCGACGGATTGGTCTTGCGGGAACATACAACAAAAGGCCGTCAGGTTATTGTTTCTAAAGCTTATCGATAGTTCTATTGACGTAACGGAAAATAATGGTCAAAATAATTATACGTTCAATTCTGGAATAATATGCATGGCTTCTATGGTTGTTATTTGTAATACAAGTGCTCATTCAGGAGGCTGGTCACCCCCTGCCAGAAGATAGCATCTTCGTATAGCAATGGCTCGGCTTGAGCTGGTTACATGAATTTCTCGGATTAAACGACTTTGAACATTTTTGACGGACGGCTTATGACCTACAAAGTGATTCTGTTTGCGCTATTTATCATCAAGTATCACTCTTGGTTGATCAGACTGAAACTCTTGGTTGTATTTCTTCTTCTTTCATCTTTTTCTATGAAAGATGAAAATTGCGAGGTTGGAACACGAATCACAATATCGATTACGAAGCATTTTTAATTTCCTACACGTGATTTAGCTAATCTCTACACAAAATATCGAGATGTACATGTAATGAATGGACCTGTCTTACCTAGAATTCACTAATGCAGTATACCTCATTTGGCCAGCCGTTTATAAATTGGAACACAGGCCATATTAAAAAATTTACAAATTTTTCAATAAAATGCCATCGTATGCGTCTTCTAGCTGTGCTGACCATCGCCTGTGTTTCAACATGATGCATAACGGGAATTTAAAGTAACAGCCATTGTCAGGCCATATGGTCAGCTTTAAAAGGACGAACCGCCGAGTGAAGCTTTTCTCGATGGCAAAAGCAGCACCAAGCTAAACAGTTGGACTACGACCAGTATGTCGAAGCCTTCATGGAGCAGGTCGCAGTCTTGACGGCTAGGGAGCCGGCTCCGGTATGAGACATTGAATCTCCGCTCGGGAAGACGATCACAGCGCTTGTAACGACGCCACGCCATAAGAAGACGTTAAGAATTATGTAGTGGAACTTTCTGTGAGGGAACTGCAACTCTGACGCACCTTTTTTCGGAAGCTCCGGACAATATAGATATTCTTGGACGGAAACTTGGGCACTTTGCCTTTTTAACTTACCGATTACCTTCTAGGCACTGTTTCGTGAAAGACAACACACCAGCCGCCCTAGTGAAAGTCTCTTCGTATTTTACAATTATAAAATGTACGGCCTCACACCGTGCCTAGTGGGGAAAAATGTCATTCTTTCGCGTGGCTAACGAGTACGTCTCGTAGCAGCCTGATTGGTTCGGCCGGCTGATTCGTTCAGAATCAACGTACGCACTGAAGCGAAAAGTCGTTAATGGACTGAAAACGTTGGCTGTTTATTCTGCTTCTCCTCCAGTCACTGCCGGTGATTTCAACGCTCGCTTTGACCAGCCGAACTCAAGCCGCACTACGGCTCTTCGAAATACGCTCGCAGACATCACTTGTTGGCTAGTAAATCTCGAATAATAACTCGAATAAACCTCGACTGTTTCAGGATGAGAGTCATTCTCTGTCAGAAAGCGCAAGCACTCGTTCCTACACACCGATAGTGATACGCCTCATTATCCAAGTCTGCGACGCCTATGTGCAAACAAGATCCTGAAGAAAATTATTAAATGCTGAAATCTACAGCAACATCCGTTTAAAATCATTCAGTCTACGGCGCAATCTTGCCGCCCCCTCCGGAAGCACAAGCAATGATCCAACTATACTTGCAGCCACGCCCGGAGGACTCACGTAGCCTTCAGGCTTATAGCGGAAATACAGCGTGAGTTTTACCCTTCAGCCTCCGTTTTTAAAGCAATCTGTCGAAAAACGTATAAATCAACAAAACTATAATATTTTGAACGGCTAGAGACTCCTTTAATTGCCAATGCAGAAGTTCAACCATAGAAATGGATAACGTGTTACGGTAGTTCGGCGGCTGGCCGAATTAGCTCCTCAAATCGCGTAAGTTATTTTTCGGAGATTTGTGTCCGGGGAACTTTTTCGATGCACGTGTGTGGGAAGACAGAATCTCGGTACAATGTGATATCCTTGTACAAATTTCAGCATCTTAGATGTCTATGCGTTAAGAAGGTTGTTAGTTCAAATAGGGTCTGCAGCCAGCATTTTAACTGGGCTGTGCTCTGGCACCGTACTGATCAGCACCATTTAATGGGCATCCAGATAGGGGTACTTTCCCGCTCCGATGAAAAGACGCAATTTTAGTAATGATCCCTAAAAGAAGGAGCGACCTAACGTTGCCGTTATTATGGCGGGAAATAAAAAATAAAAGCGTTTGTTATACTTTGTTCGCCGGCTTGCTAACTACAGCTACCTAGGAGGCGTACACGCTATCTTAACGGAGCAACGTGGGTTCCGGAAAGAACGCTCCGCCGTACAGGGTTCAGATGTCCGACGCCTTGAGTGCGTTGGCCACAACGCGCAACCCCTATACGTGGTATTCATCGACCTCAAGGCAGCTTTCGACGTGACGCCTAGAAACAAGAGGGGTCCCTATAAATACGCTTAACCATTTCGGTACGATTCTTCAGGAGAACAGAATACCTAACTATTGAAGATGGAGTAGCCGAACTTTTGCCCGTCAAACTTCAGCTCCCTTTACTCATCTTGCTGCGGGACCTCTCTGATTAACAAAAAGGGCTGAGGAAATCAATTGAAATCATATTGTACGCGCACAACTTAGTAATATGCGGGCTTAACCGGTTTCTATTACAGCATGCCTTTTACAGATTTTGAGCTTACCATTGACCTAACTAAAACGAAGGTAACGAAGTTGAAAAAAAGGAGGTAGGATATCGGCCACTGGCATTTTGCACTTTGCCAGATCGCCTCCTGCCTATTTAAATTAATACAAGTACTTGGGATTGCTCACGTCACTAAAAACACAAAAAGGCGACGTTGGCCACGTGGGTGATCAAGTTACCTTGTTCCTCGATACTGCTTTCGTCTCGCTCGACCTCCGATCGCAACGTGTGGAATACGCGTCATTGATGAAAATCTTACGGCGGACAACGTTGAACACTCTACAGCACTACGAGTATGCATAGTGATCCAAAATCGCCTCGCGTAGCCTCTACCCGACTCGTTAATACTGTCCCAGGATCCACGTCATCGCTTTCAGATCTTAACAGCGGAAGCTTTAAGATAAGAAGCTTTTAGAAACTGGAAGAAAACATTCGCGAATATTGATAGAAATTTCTGTGCTTCGGGTATGGTGAGATGAACTCGCTAAACATATATCCAGTCGCTTGGTTTTCCGTGCATGGGTTCCATCATAGACTCTGTAGAAAGTTTTGTTTTTATAAGTTTAACAATATATGTAGGCGCTCCCAATGCGAAAAGAGACTGTAATAAATATCGTGTCGCTCGTTGCACCTGAATACCATTTGTAAAACATCTGGTAAATCTCTCAGATGAGTTGGATAAATTCATGACGCAATGTGTTTCAAATTATCCTGTAATCTTCCTAATATTGGGATATTGTGTTGTAGCCCACCATTATAGAGTTTTGACTTCTATCAGCAAATATGAATAAATAAAAAAGTTGATTTGGCTTGTATAAAGCCTCCTTATTTATAATCACTTAATACATTTCAATAACTAATTTACCATTTAACTTTAGCGTAATTTTCCTCACTTATCTCATTTTTACTTTAATTAACCGTCTTCCTTGACAACTAACTGGCAGGTGGCATTGTATCTCCATTATGGAAGAATCCAGAGGAAATATACTTCGCGTAATCGAATATATAGAATAGGTTAGTATTTACCAAATGTTACCATGAGTAATGGAAATGTGTTAAATTGGCTTTAGCTTTGGCATATTTTGTAAGAAAATTATTAATTATCATTTTAATTTGAGCTGGCCCAAATCAAAAATTGCTAATTGAAGGGTTGATACTGGTCTATTTATCCGACAGATCTAATCGCAGCCTGGCAGAAAACATTCGTTCGGATTTTCTGCTCAGGAATATATAACTATAATTATTTTTTTAAAAACTTAAGCGAAGGTTGTTTTCAATTTCTTTTTTAAAACCTGGAATAGAAATGTTATCTTTTCCGCGGGCATTCCCCTTATATTTAAATATCATAATCTTCTCCGAGCTTTTTAAATAAGTGGTATATTTTTCTAAAGGACGCCGTTGACCTTTGTACTTGTTCGCGCAAAGGACCAAGCTAATCGTTTGGTCAATGATCTCGAATGGTCTCATTCTACGTCTATGGATTCAGCTACCTTCTTTCGATACTCATGCGATCTCGCATACTTCCGGAGTTCTATCATTTTTTACTTTTTATCCGTGCTAGTTTATCTTTCCCCTTTCCCATTACATCCTCAATAATAGCTAACAAATTTCGCTTTTCTTTTCCCACGAGATGTTTCAGGAGAACTCTCGGGAAACATAATCGGTCTTATTGTTACATATTTTTCCCAAAAAAAAAAATATATATATATGCATACCTATTACTAAATGCAATGACTGTTTTTATTCTTAAAATAAATACCATTTATTTACTCATTTTCGTCTATCGTTTATTGATGATTTTAACTTCATTTCTAGGTACAAACATAGCTGGCGAAGTATATGCCATCTTTCTATGGATAAGCCAATCTATTCCCCTTTCAAAATACGTGCCTTGTTGATACGGCAGTTCTCTTATTTTGCTGACATTGTAGAGCAGATACAATGGATTCACCTTCACGCGTATCTGTTGGTCCATTAGAGACAGCTTAATTCCAATTCACCCCTAACAGAGTTTACCATTGTTTAACATGAAATAAATGTCATCATGAGGTGTCAATTGGGGGGTTGAATCCCAATTCAATTCGTTAAGCCATCGATTTCCGGTAAACGATAGAAGCGTTAGTATTTTTGAGCTCGTGAGTACAATTTTATTAACGTAAGTTCAATGCAAGTTCTGATTAATAAACATGCTTTGATGATTTTGGTTCCAGCTTTACGTAAGGGTGGGCTCGTGCTTCGACGCGAAAATGTTCTATGTTTCATCGATAAAACTGAGTATATAATACCATGCTAGTATTCGAGGTTTACCACCCCACCAAACTGAAATGTGGCCACAGTCATTTACGGTGACAGTGTCATTGCTTGGTTACCTTGCCTTTTCATTGTCAACGAAGACGTCGCGGAAGTGCTTGCGTACTTATCGCCAATTTGGGGGGTTCACTGCAAATTGACCAGCAGTGTATTTCCCTGATCACTGATACCATCACCAGAAGTATAAAGCACAGCTACCCCTGCCACGACTGGTGGACATCAAATCACCTTCTAGCGCGCAGCACCGTCATGCGGTTCACACTGCGTCGTATCGGCAACATTCAAAATTCCTTAGCTTTAACTAAAAAAACCTATGAAAGTCATCTATGCTGTGTTAGCATTCTATCGCCACCCGAACGGCACCTCAGACGACAGGTGGTCATTGTCAACGGCTGAAGGTTTGGACTATAATGAAAAAAAAAAACAGCGTCGTTCAGTCCGCTTATGGACCGCCATCATCTCATGTTCATGCAGTCTGCTTATAGCAGTCATCGCCAACACTCCTCGCGTTCACCTTGCTTTCCTATAGCTTAACATTTCGCTGCTACATATTATACAACAGGTACATGCGATGGGCGTTTGGGGGATTACCAAAAACTCTGTTTGTGCAAGCGGCATGAACATAATAACGCTTATCATTTTTCAATAGATATGCTAAACAGGTGTAATCACTGACCCAATGGACAACCCCGCTCCTCCCGAAAGAAGCGAGTGATCTGGATGATGACGGCGTCTTCCAGTCTCCTGCTGTTCGTCTGCAATATCGCTCTGACGGCAACCGCCATGGCAGCAGCGGTAATAACATAGGAAACGCTTCTCAACGTTTGACGTTTGCTACTGTCGTTTCCCTTCGCTACTGACCTGTCCTACGAATCTTACCGAGCCGCGGTAACGACGTCAACGGTACTTTTAACACTGGCCAAACGCCGGTCGACCCCAATTGAAGACTACCCATTTCGTACGCTCTCAGTGACCGACCTCCCTTACTAATCCCAGCCTCTAAAGTCGCGTTATCAGATATAACTGTAACAATCATATAGTATCAACCAGTCCGATCAGTTGATTGGTCGTTGATAATCAGAGGTACGAAGTTAAGGTCTCATCATAGCCATAGTGCTAGCAGCAATAATATAGCATCGAAGGTCAACTCAATTATAACCGTCATTGAATTCGTTATAACTGAATACTACTTATCGACTCGATGTAGTCGAAGAAAAGTTTCCTGAGAGAAATTTAGATAAATACGAAGGTAAGGTGCCACCAAAACAGTATTTTTGTGGATTTCAACTTTGCAAACATAAGTTCATCAAGGGTAGCTTTGTGTTATTGACCGCCGTATCACTGTTACATGCAGTCCTATTTTATTTGACATAGTTTTTGCACTGTTCGACTCGTTCCTTTCTCGTGGTCCTGCCTTGTCTGCTCAAAAATTAAATCTGTCTATAGCGGGCTATAAGATTCAACGTTAAGACTTCTACTAACCATATAAGTTCCACTAGTACTTATCGAAGTAATTACTGTTAGCTGACCTTATCCACATTCAACTGAATATGACAAACCTAAATCACAACGAAAAGTTCGTAGAAACATCTTCTTCTATTCAAGTACGTCTTCTGACAGACTGATTCGTAAGGTTTCTATTAACGTTCTAATAGAAAACAATTGTAAATAAGAAGGTCGATTAGCAGCGATTTGGGTCGGAGGAAACAGACTCGACTGCGTAGAAATTTACGTATATACCAATACAATATTTCAACAATTTGTAGACAATATCCGAAGTAGGGGTATATTTCGACACATGACCTAACCTAACCTAACCAAGTCAAAATCGTCTCTACGGTATCAGAGGACAAGGTTTTGTTTTATACTCGTCCGTTAGTTAGAACGTTGTTGGTGTGATACATATGGGAATACGAAAATAGTACTCTTACTAATCTCGTACACAGAACAGCTCAAGCTTTGAATGAATCATTCAAAGCAATCACTTTGAGATGAATCATTTCCTATACATACATTTTTATACTTTTTTCTTTTTATAAATATATGTCGAAACATTTCAAGGGAGAGCAAGCGTTAGCTCGCTCGGGAATAAGTTAACTGAACGTCATCAGTCATTTTTTCAAAATTGATCTAGTTTTTCTTTTCAATTGACACCTGTTAAGCATAATAACCGATCAGCAAACGCTTGATTTTCACATGTGATACTGTTATAAACAAATTTTGACATGAACATGAGGCTGACATGGACACCAGCTCTCACGAAACCAGAGTTTGTGGATGGATAGCGTCATGTACAACATAGATTTACAAAGGGTTGATGCCCTGACGAACTTTTGGCTGAGAAAGTGGCCGTTCCAGCAGATATTGCTTTCCATATCATTTGCATTATTGTGAACCAAAACCGCTGCAACGTTCTTCTGTCACTATTGGCAAACAACATCAGGGTCCACTTACGCCCGACCCATGACGACGATTCTAGCTTCCCGTCGGCAGCCCCCATCGTCATTTACCACAAAATTCTTGGCCAATTGGTAAACTTCAACCTATTCCCTATCCTTCTTCACGTCACATGGATTAGTAAAGTAAACATTGTATATCTACAAATGTGTACAAATTCATGTTGAAAGCAATTGAGTATATGTGTATTAAGCTTTATAAAGCGAGGGTGTATTTCAATAGTAATAGTTGGAATTGTGAAAATATTTATAGAATAGCAATTTGTGCGGGACGACGATCCCTGCCGGGGGGGCGGCCAACCCTGTTCGATGCCGCCAATTCTGGTGGGTAGTCTATTTTCCAGCAGCTAAATAACAACACATTGTGACTCACAGCAAGAACTGTGATGGTGACGATGATGATCGCATTAAGTTTGCGACGTGTGACCACCATTATCATTTGATGAGGTTCTAGCTTTCGGGCAAGATATCAGTAAAGCCCAGATCGGTAGCGGGTTACCTCACATCCACGTAGCATTACACCTCTGCTACGTTAAGCATTACACAATGAGTAGCTGAAAGGTCATATCAATGAGAAACGCCTTTCAAAATCAGAATGAAACATCTTTGCGCCCGCATTTTGAACTACGGAAAATTAGAACCTACGTTCAGGTATGTAAACACTGCTTTATGTTATATGGAACATACCTGTTTAAGTTACACTTTTATAACCCGTGTAACGAGGAAACCTAGTTTATGCATTCATTATGTTGGACAATAGCTTGCAAACCTAAATTCTATTTCGTCAGCCGCTTTGCGCGAGGAACCCTCATGTTGATTCGTCCATTTGGAATCGAATTGCCTATTTAGTTTCAAAGGCCTTTTTTGACAACACCAGCCGTCCACGTGATGTGCTTGCTGTCTTCCGAAAGCAAACATTAAGTTATCCTCCTTTTGCCCCCACCCACCGTGTGCATACTATCCGAATGTATAGATTAGTTTTTCTATCTTTGAAAGGAGGTATCTATCTTATCTGTCTTTTTTTTTTTTATATCTTAGTAATAGCGAAGTTGCAATGAAAGCGTGTCATGCATTGATCTACTCCTAAACTCTTCTAAAGTGCCTAACTCAATTTCCTTTCCTTCTCCGTTGCTCTTCAGTACACCAAATCGTTTGTCATATATCCCCACTGTAAAATACTGCCGCTGTTATCTCTGCAACAATTACCTTCAACCTCGAGTCGGCCTTCGGTCGCTTTGTGTTCGGCCCTCGTCGTTCGAGCTATCGACTGCGATCACTTCCATTATTTTGAAGGATGGACAAAAAGCGTGCAACCCACTATTACTTGTTCGATATAAATCATTCCCCGTAGTTTTAATGATCGAACGATTAGAAACGTCAGAATCGAAGGCATCTTTTCTCTTCCTGCAGTGCTAAGCTGGCCTATTTAAGCTACTCTAGCAGGACACAGTATCACAGATCGTCTCAGTTCGTTCAGCTCACACTAGCTCCCTATTCCAAGCGAAAAAGCGGTTTATTTCGTAATAATTATACATAATTATGAGTGCTGCGTATCTAAATGAAGAAGTTGCCAATATCATTGGCAACAAAACGACTGATCGTGTTATGGATCGATATATTCAACATGATTGAATACATGCATGTCTGCTGAAGCGCGAAATCATATGAAGATCTGTTATTATTGAAGATATTCTGGTGTTGTATGACACCACTAAAGAGCCGTTACACTGAGCATACAAAGTGTGGCTTTTGAAAAGTTACATGACAAAAAAAAAAGAAGTTTAGGTAGTCGAACAAGTCTAGTTCAGCATCCATATACTTTTTTAAAGCGTTCACCTGGGCATTTTGTTTGCTGAACGCTGAAAA
>NW_019211456.1:10211165-10224168 GCF_002443255.2 Varroa destructor
TATCATGTACTCTTAATTATTAGCAGGTTTTACATGGCTCCTTTCTGGAGGGAATAATGCCTATGCTAATTTCTACGATTTCTTGGAATTGGACTCTGATTTCACTAGCACAGTTATAGCCTTTTATTAGATCTCAAGTAAGCATCTAAATATTAATATTCTTGAGAGTCATTTATTATCTTCTATTATATTATATTATATTATATATTCTTATGTGTACGGCACGGAAGCGGTAGCTTCAATACACAGGAAAGCCTCTCCATATAAATTCATCCGCCTGATGATCTGTCTGTAATGAATGAAAGCAGAAATGCTCTGCCCTGATACATCCGGTTTCATATAGACTTCGAACAACGTTTTTGATGCGAAACTTCAATGGGACATAACCTATGATTTAAGCATGAAATGATAACAATTGTCTAGCTTGACCGAATTTCGAGTGAGAGTATTTTAAATTTATGTTCGCATACGTAGAGCTAGTTGCAAGTAGAATCATCTTATTGCGCGATCTTTCCGCAACGTGGCCTTTTTCGAACATGGTCAATTAGAATATTAGAGGATTGTTTGCATTAACTTGTAGGTACAGGGCCTTTTTATCTAGCATTTTTGGAATAGAATCAATGTCAGCATCTAATAACAATAAACAACAACAACAATGCAATGTGAGACTGTTTGTAATTTGTTCGTTATTGATTATCGTTTACTGCAAAGAGGGAAACTTTTTCCAGGCTTTATTAGGTGACAATATTAGCCCTTCCATATAATGGATGTTTTATTACCAATGCTTGTTAATATGGCTCTCCAAATACAGCTTCGTTTCATACAATCACAGTCTATTCGAAATTCGTTTTCGTCGATCTGCGTACCCCTGCGGTCACTACCTCCTTGATAGGCCAACTAGATGGCCTATCATGGGTCACCTAGACAGAAGCTGAGGGAAACACGTTCAATAATAAAGATCTACATATAATGCAATAGAAATAGATGATGATTCACACGTTCGTGGTAGTTCGCCGATCGTATCTAGGGTAGCTTTTACGAGCCGTATAAGTTTCAAGGAAAATACGCAATAGACAGACACATATATTCGTGCTAATACATACTATTATTATCACGAAACTGGTACATCAAAAAGCAACGATTTATGACTACCTGCTTAGTGCATTACCATATAAATCGTTAGTTGACACCGACAGATATTGCTTTTACTATATTAGCTAGATTCTCGATAAACGTTTTTGCTCTCATAAAAAAATTCTATAGGGAATATTCATTATAAGGTACTAGGGCAGTAGATAAATTTACAAGATAATAAATTCTACTGCGGCTTCTTCAAGTGCACAAAATATTTACGATACGCGTATGTGGCCTGAAAACGAATTCTTGACGCAAAAAACCTTCCAGTCAAACCAGCTTACGTGGGCGTCAGATCCTTGAAGCTACCATCGTTGCGAGTTACCTTTCACGCCTCTTAAAAACCGATATTTTATTTAAACAAGAACGCTGAGCCACGAGAAATCTGGCTAGGATAACGTTTATTAAGACCACTTATTTTAGAAAGAAACAGACAAGCAATAACAGGGCACTGTACAGAGGGACCAGGTAACTATATGAGGTAGAGTGATGATCGCAGTTTGTTGTAAGTGCATATGAAATTTCATATTAGAGCAAAAACGCCTGTGTAAAAGACTCGATCAACCCTTTCCTTGTAACCACGTCGGTGGCTGTAGTCGCTCATTTGAGAAATACGAACTTATCTTCAGCACACTAGGGATTCAATCTATAATAATCGCCCACTACATATTTTCTCTCCCGTCATATTGCTATGATCAAATGAAACGCATTTAGTGCAAGTAGAGGGATGGACCCTGTGTACGACCCAACCCAGCACCTAATTTGTCGGTCATCGGCAATAAGATTCCTGATCTGTTGGCGGGATGGGCTACGTTAGATATAGCTTAGTGGGTAACGTATTTGTCTGCTAATGGCAAAAACACGCCGTGGTCCAGCTCGGAGCCTAGACACTGACACACTTGGTTTTCATTTACTGCTGGGGAGCAACGGTCTTGTGGAACACCTAACAAAGTCACCGGGCGTGGGATGCGATAGGTTGAGTTAGGCGGTAGACGCCCGTTTCGATCGACGACGGCGAGTCCCAGCGAATAAATTTCGATTGCATGTTTCCCTGTTAATCCATTACTTTCCGTAGAGTGCTAAAAGTGCTAAAAATCGCGTAACAAAACCCTGAAATGAAAAAGCGACGAAGCTAAATAGCTTTCTTCAATGAATCGTTTAAGTTCGTTTAGTGTAAAGTGTGTCGCGGACGAGGTAAACTGGCCATGGTTTGTAGCAGTGAAACTACGCCAGTGTTCTGTTTGCCTACACGAAATCTCCTTCACACGATCTGATACAGAGGCAACGCCGACTGTTGCGGAGCTGGCCTCAGCGTTAGCTCAATCCAGCGCCTCGTCCCCGATGCAATTGTTTCAACACACGTCGACCAGAAACGTAACTCGCCGAAACAGCGTCAAGCCTCATTTGATAATAGGATTCTGATCTTTACCGTCACCTCACCCTGCCTGTCGCCGCTGTGTTTCGGATCGTTCAAAATATAGCGCATTGTTTGTTGTTCTACATCTACGTAACGGAAACGTGAACAGCACTAGTCACGCAGAGGATTAGGAGCGTAGCGTACATTGTTTTTAGAATGCAAGTGCTACGGATAGATGGAAACCGTTACAGATACACAGACGACGATGACAAGTGCGCGCCGGATACAAAAGAAGATTGCAGTGTTTTGTTATAAATAACAATTTATAAACACTGCAATCCTTGCTGCCTTGATTCAATTACTCGATAAAAATAACGCTTACGAAACACTACCATATACCTTATAGATAGATATGCATCGCACTCGAGCAGTGCTAGGCCTCTTTTTGCAGTGAATGTACAATACTGTTTCGTCTATTACGAGGTGCATTGCGTTAGATTTGCCAAACGCCTCGCTACTAGCAGGCCTTGGGCAACAAATATACATGGGCTGGTTCGTCCGTGAGGTAGGTACTAGTTAATTTAGATGATTTTTAACGTGTTAACGATTAGACGTGTGTACTTCGTTGCTACCGCCCGTAGCTGGACAGGAGATGTTCCACGTTTTGCCGACTAGAACAATTGGAAACCGCGCAGATTTCGCATAGGGCAGAACCTAAGTTAGTACTACAACGAGAAATACACGTTTTCAGTAAGTTACACAATAAATAACTCAATACAGCCAAACCAATATGGGACGTCTATATATAATTTATAGTATGTATTTTTCATCGTTCTAAGCTGGATTGCTAACGAGGTGTCCGTATGTTTCACGCGTTTCGGAAATTTTCGTGACTAATTATATTTTAGAATGGTCGCATAAAGCGTAACCAATGTTTGCTTATTTTTATTAATGAATTTAAATATATCTATATATTGTGAGAATGTTCTATCACACATTTAACCCTAACTCCGATATTTGATGAAAGGAACACTCGGATCTATCTCTTGAAAGGTAATATTTATAGAAAACAAATGTAAATATATTATTGCTCGGTAAATTCGGTTAGAATCAGTCGATGTTCCTCGATCACTTACGACAGGAGTTCCATTCCACAGATTTGTCGATAACTAGAATATGCTGTCAGACACTTGTTTTTTGAAGCTGAGAGATATTCTTGAAAAATGTTAGAGCCCCACAATTGCCCCGAAGTTATTCGAAGGCTCACAGAAATACGTGTGCTGAACAAGATAATTTTCGGTTGACCCACTTGATCTTCAAGCGTACTCCTAACGTAGGGCATGTGTGCATACATTAGGACATAAGCAAGGCCTGAACAAATGGATTGGAGAGCAGCACTAATGCATATCATCAGTGACGGCAATATATGGTACATGACCAATGGCAATGACGCGGCTGAAAGTGTAATACGAAAAGTATGAACACAGAGAAAGTTAATGGAAGTTATGCAAAAGCGTATTGAAGAAACGCATTTGTTGTGTAGTTGAAGAGAGTTCATTCATCTTGACAATATAGAGTGGACAGGAACTTGTCCATCTGCTAACCTTAGGTACACATGACGCTGGTGGCCTAAATTCACAACGCTCGACGCTAGCCGTTGAAAGCAATGCTTAACGGCAGCATCAAATGAAAAAGTTGAAACACGTGGTGATACACCGAGTGAATAACAACCAATAATTATTATAAATTAATAGTTACTAGTTACGATTATTGATATAGGGCATTATGCCCCGATTTCATTGGCTTGTCATTTTTCTTGGACAAGATGCCACTCAAGTTATTGAAGCCGAGCTCAATGCCGTCGTCTCCAGCGGGCTTCCAAAGCCGGCGTTACCATCTGTTGATTTGCCCACATGACACACTTGCGCACTGAGACTCCTTCAACCGTTCGGCTCGAGTCGCTGTTTATATCTGCGTCACTCATTTCGTTGTAGATAACATTATTGAGTGTTTATTCGCCTTCCATGTCAATCTACATCGTCTTCGGTCGGTTTCGATCACCCTTCACTTGCTTTTGTTAACCCATATCCTTGCGGCTTTTTTCGATCTGGTCTGGTCTGATCCTCTAGCACGCGTATGCTTTGACATGCTACGACCGCAGCCGCTGTTGTTCTGTCTGTTGTTACATAATTAGATAACATACCTCGGGGGGTCAGAGAACGTCGGCCGGCACAAACGCCATAGACTACTTCGCTCACTGGAATGATTTAACGGTAAATGGCCGCTGTCGCTGGGAGTGCCGAAGCAACCGCAATCATTATGACTCCTATTTTACAAAACCGCGATCGTTCGACGTGCCTGTGGGGCTAGCAAAATTTTTCGATAAAATAATGTGAGTCAGTTACGGCGCTCGACGTCATCCCAGCGTCAAGTGATGACGCTGCCAAGTTGACAGGGCCAGGATGGCCGTCATGTCACACCCGCCACAGCAAAGTTTACAGACGAGGCTCAAAAATAAAACGTAAACACTTCACCGCCATTTTGAAGCAGTTAATCACTTTATGGGGTGTCCAGACTGGCTGGTTTTGTTTAAGGGTCGACAAAAGTAACGCGGATTAGGAATCGAGCATAACGTAAGTTACCGAACGATTTGCACCCGGACATTTCTAAATACGCAAGATATTACAAGCTCACTTGGTATTCACTGTTTTCTTTTAATTTTTTTCTGCGTGGTTTGAATGACTGTATTATAGTTGCAATTCAACCTAAGCGAATCTGTATGACTGTAATAATGGATTATCTTAAGTGTGAAGGAACGTCAGAAAAGTGAAGAGGGTTGTCTGGCTTCGGACCACGTCCTGTACCAGAAGCACGCGTGTATATTTGTACTATAACATTTACCTAATTCGAACAAATGATGTCTATGTAATAACAACAGTTTCATTGCAATTTTCAGAATTTTCTAAACACTGCCAGCTCCGTTGATGTGGAGACGAGCGAATGGCAGACAGACATCCATACGAAAAACACTAGTACGAATTATTTTTATTTCTTGGAAGTCGAAATGTCCACGCATCCAATCGGAACACCAAATAAACCTCCACTCCAGATTTTCTTTGAGTTTACCAGGGATTGATTGATAGGTCTCAGAATGTTTTAGACGTAGTATAGAAAGCCAGGTATTGCGCTTACGTTGTAGTTCCAAGGAGCACTGTATCTCAATGTAATACTCGTACCAGCTACGATACACCACATCTAAAGCGCTATCCCTACCCTTTCGTACCGCAGACGTTACTCCCTCCCGTCCCCACGGTGGATGTCGATTGACATCGTTGAAGTGTACCCCTTTTTGACAAAGAGATGGAAACAATCCTCCGATCATCTTTATATACCAGTATCTACTGCTGTTTTGAGTGCCTTTTTTCAATACGATTCGAAGCACTTCGAGCGAAATGGGAAGGAATCAGAAGAAAAAGCTGGCCTCTGCCATTGCGCGTCTATCTATCTATTTAACTGCTTTTTTTGAGTTTAGATGCTTGTACAAGTATCATATGCCATATAACAACGGTTAAGCTGACGACGGTATACTCGAGGTTGTACCTCTCTGAGTTGTAATTATGGTTTCAAAACACTCCTGGAACTCATTTCGGGATCGGTACTCCACAACTAGTTACTAGCTTGACACATTTTTTAGGTACCAGAAAGAGGTAGCTGCTTTTTCTCAGTACAGGTGTTCAAGGACCAACCGCTTACGAACCGAACAGCAGAAGGCATAATGGTAGTTCAAATGTAGATTTGGACGCGGAGGCACTTTGATTCGGCGCTAGAAGTTTGATTAGGGAGAAGGCGATGAATATAGTCATAATCCCTTGTCCTACTGGATTCCTTCGCATTACGACTATTGGGCTCCTTGCCTTGATAGGGTTTTGAAGCCATGTTGAAACAACGACGCCAATGCCTATCATGAACAGGACCACCGACAGTCGGCTGCTGTTGAAGACTGTGATCATTGAACAATGATTTTTCTTGAGCATATATTATGGCGACTCGCTTTGTTGATTGTTCTATAGTTTCAAATGCGAAATGTTGAATGGTACACAGTTATGGTATATTGTGGCCATTCTTCTGTCGCCCATAGACTTGCAAGCAGTCTAGCACTCTATTTACAGAACAATGTCTTCCCGCTTATTCAGTTATATTCTGGTGATTTTGTATTGTCATAGAGACTAAATCGTTTTATGCATTTTTGACGTACTATATTAAAAAAAATGTGATGAGTTATCTAGATTTCCAGCAGATACGCTGTCGATGACAGATTTATCCTATGGCACCTTATGCTCGAAAGGGTTACGGACTTGACCCGCTGTACAGTAACAGATCACGCAGTGAATCTGTACCATACAATAAAGTGGGCATTAAAGTGTCACTTTTGATTTTATTTGCGAGACAGAAAACGTGGCGATTACATCGCAAGATGTAAAATCTATTTGCTATTTATATATATATATATATATATATATATATATATATATATATATATATATATTACTCTATTAAGTCCTGATAGCTTCTATTTGGTTTTTATTTCGACTGATGTTATTTTGATATTAGGTTAGTTTTTTGTTTGTTATTACGTCCTACTTGATAGTTAGGGTAAAACCAGTCATCGAAACAGCAGCAGAAGTGCCAAAGTCGAACGCGTGAGTGATCGAACGAATTCCACCATCGACAGTGATGTACCACTGCGCAAGGATCTTAAGTTATAACGCGATAATGAAAAAACACCGCAAACGGATTAACGCCGACAGCAACTGCCACTATCATAACTGCGATTACTATGATGTATCAAAGCTTCATCTGAAAAAAGTTGAAAGGAGAGAAACGCCCAGCTTCTTTAACCCTCAGATACAGCTGTACTTTGGCACACTAAACAAGTGAGGGTGTATATAAGAGGTAGGGCACCCGTGTCAGAGAGCACAAATTGTCGGCTATGGTTCTAATAGTTTGAATATAGTAGAAAGAAGTCACTGGCCAACGGCCGTGGACACTGGGCGTGAAGTTGCTATCAGCAAAGGTCTACAGGAGCACTTGGTCATGTCTATAGGCCTTTAACAATGATAGGCGGTGATGATGTCGAACGCTTTTCAAAGATCGATGCTCGTTAGCGGCGGTAGCTCTTTTTTGCCTTAACATACTCTAGTCACCATCCTTAGATCTACTGAGAACTGACTTCGATAGCTCCAATGAAGACGCACCAAAAAACACATTGCATTTTTATCAACACCATTTGCTGAGTATCACCGATCGATGAACAATGCATAATGAGATTGCTCACTCGGGCAATATACTCAATTAATAATACCAATCTCTCACA
Organism: Varroa destructor; assembly: GCF_002443255.2. NCBI lineage: Eukaryota > Metazoa > Arthropoda > Arachnida > Mesostigmata > Varroidae > Varroa > Varroa destructor. Next base: position 10,219,031 of record NW_019211456.1, read on the forward strand.
GATTAAATTAAATTATTTTAAATACTAATGGAAGGATTACAAAATCTCCACTGTAGTGTTACTTTGCCCTTTTTATCGTATTGATAAGTACTGGTGCAGTGGAAACTTAATTTCTTAAAACTGCAACGATATGGGAGGTAAACACATGACATATCGCCACCATTGAGGTCCAACCTACAGCCTGACTGGGCTATATGAAAATCTCTGCTTTATTAACGGGGAAAATGTTCAGGCATCATTTGCATATATATCTCATATTTATCCTGTTAAAACATGGGCCGGAATTCAATAACACACATTGCAAAAACTTAGATTTAGCTGACCCAATTTCATTTCAGCGAACCTTTGCAGCAATTTTCCTGCTGTTGCTGGTGTTGCGCGGTACCTTGTCGGAGGCTACTGATGGACACGACCGAGGACTTTTTAATGGCAGTACCGAAGACGGAGAGCCCTGGAAGAGCCCATAACGCACTTCATAGCCAACAAGGCCATACTGATGCAGGAAATGCTGTCAACATTTCTGCACCAGCTCACGGCAAATACCCAAAAGGCTTGCTTTGCAGTCTAGCTACGACGGAACCTTTGGCCAAGCAAAACTATGATGGCAGGCCTAATAGGGGATATAACGCTCCTCCATTAGCCGGTCGATTTAGCTATGCGTTGCAAATACGTACAAAGCCCCAGGGTGGTTATTGAGGAACTGTCTCACACGGAGAAGCTCTTACAGTCCCTGTACCTTATGGAACCTTTAGCGGTGATCAGGATTCCACGCCTGTTCGAGCTTACGAAGGATCTTGTCACGGATCAAGCGGAGCAGGAGGTTACAGAGGTAGTAGTGGTCATGCAGGTTAAGTCATTAGGTGGTCATGCGACTATGGGGTCGGTGAATATCGATGGTAGCCTTACCCATTTTCATATTTTGCTGATCATGCTGAAGGCTCTCACCCGCGCGACGCCCAGGGAGATGCTTAAGGAGGAATTACTGGAGAGTATATAATTCAACAAACCGACGGAAGGTGTCCAGTCATCTGTAAATTTTAGGTAGTTTATTATAATTAGGTTAATTTTATTTAGCGGTAAGCTTTTCCTGCTGGTTGTTAACGATTTCTTTAAGATCTCTCCATAATATATTTTAGCACTAAAGCCTAAACACATACAGTAGTAGGTATATGAATCAGATAGATAGATAGACATATTAGGCAATGACTCTATACATATTAGACCTTATTTTTTTTATGCTAGGTACACTGCTGATGGAAGCGCTTACAGCGCCGATATTATTACTAATGAGCTCAAAACTGAGTTGAAAAACCCCGTCGATGTAACAATCTGATCTTTAGCACCAACCGGCACAGAAACTGCCCATCGAATTGAATTTGGTAGTAGCAGTCGATCGTACGCTGAAAACGCTGGCTTAACGCATCAATTTGTTCAGCAAAACAAACTGTGTGCGAGGCACAGCCTTTCTTACAAACCAATTCGTTCTCCTCAACATCTACTGGAGGCTATTCTCAGCCCGTTTCTGCTGTGAAATCTCCTCATGGAAGTTAACAGGGACACTACGACCAGTCATCCTATATTGGAGGCCACGGCGATATAAAATTCGAGGCACCCCATGACGGAGCTGCAGCTAACGACCAACATTCCGAGGCTTTGAAATAGGCATCTAGACGTCGAAACAAACTTCTTTACGGCTTAACAAGTCAGGAAAGTATTTTTATTACATGCAGTTTTGGTTTGTACCATATTGTTAAGGTCGATAATAGGACGTGATGACTTTCAACATTACTCGAACATGCCTATCTGTACACTTCTACAAATTCACATTTTTGAAAATGTTTTTTGTTGTTTTAGGCTGAACGTGATTGGTTCTTGAAAATGGAAAAGGTCGATTTTTTTGGCCTGGCATTGTACCTTCCTGCATAACCCGCCATCCATCCATCCATCCATTCCCAGCAACAAGCATTCATAGATTTCAGCAGTGTCGGTCGGCGAAGCTTTCCAGAGTCCTAAAGGGAACCCATGTCATTTTCTTACGTTTTTCTATATGTTTATAGTTTCCGCACATATATGTACCTACGTATTCTTCATCGAGTCCATCATCCTAACGTATATGATTTTTTTTCGGTTAACATTGCGCTGTCTTTGAAGGCGATTGAAAAATATTAGGGGTAAGGGAAATTAAAATCGTGTTCTTCACACTTCAAATCGATCTTCTCAGACAATGCGATCCTTATCCCGAGAAGATGCCCATTACCACGACGATTCATAAGTTAGAACGTAAAATACAGCAAATGTAAATTTCAACTATCTATTCTGCGAATATATCTACGCACGTATGACTGTACATCGCGAAACTTATATAACTTATGAGCTTTTGTTACTGCACATTTTTCGCATCATCCGGGCCGGAACGCGATACGTATCACCCACCACTCGGCCATCGCAGTAGTCTTAGTTATCGAAGTATATAACAGTCATACGGTACTCTGTCCTACTCAAATCAAGGATACAATTGGAACGACGGATGTTTTCTGTAATGAGCCCGTAAAAATGCTTAGCGTCTTGTCTTTGAATGGCAGCATGATTCATCTCCTCTTTGAGAGTCACATCAACGCTTGTACACACTTATATTCTGGATTACATCCCATCACCACGTGCTCGGTACGTTTTTGTACATTTGAAACAGTTCCTGTTTGACACATGCAAAAATCTGTGTTTCAGATTTGTTTATATTTAAATGGTTTATTATTACTGCCTGCTGAAGCTTCGATACTCCCAAAACACAATCCACATACCACTCAAATGAAGTTAAAGAAACTGAAGCAACTTAGAAAATATCGATGGAGTCGGACGGATCAGTTGGTCAGATTGACGAAATATTGTCTAGATGGTAGAAGCAACCGGTGTCTTGACATGTTCGGGTGATGGTGTCAAGAAAGGAAAGAAGACGGACTTATATATAACTTCGAAGTACATGATTTTGACAAAATACGTGAGAATGGCTCCACTCATGCCTGCCTTGACTGCGCGAATAGAAGCCGGCAGAGTTCATGTCCAGAGGACGGTACGAAGGTGTGGCGCAAATAAGAATATAAGTCAACAGTTCCGACGCTACTAGATGGCAAAACGCAGCGAGAAACGCTGCGGGATGCGGAGCTCGTATGAAGTTGAATTTAAGTTGAAGTTGTCTCGAAGTCGCGCTACCACTTGGGCTGTACCTGTACAGAGTTACCCAACGAAGTCAGTCTGCCTTTGAACAGTCCGATAGCACGACAGTGCTAGGCAACGGGAAACAATTACGACCCGGGCCCCCAACTACGTCTACAATGATGTTTCCAGTTTTAGTAATGCGTTATTAAATCATCATGCTTTCTCTACCAGTTGGACATTATCTGAGAAATTGAGTCATTCAGTAGACGACAAAACGATAAACTGTTGCATTACTTTATAATTTAAGCGTCATTTTTACGTCAACATCGTTCAAAGATGAGTTCATATAGACTTCGTGTAACAAACGGAAAACACAGCATATGCATAACTGTATATTATTGTTTTTATTAGGTAAACTGATCTTGTACTTCGTTTTCAGTATCTCGACGTTTCGCTGCACTGGGGTACCAGCCCGTCTCAAGGAGTATTCGCGTGCCACGGTCGCAGCTTTGCTGTCGATGATCTCATTATATATTCTACCTTCATCTTTTGTGTGTACGTATATATATATTTATATGCCTGTAAGATTCTAATTGTTTTTTTTTAAAAACGTGTACAAAATGTATGAATGTGTCGCAGGCACTTGCTTACAGATTAGGTAAGTGCGCCTTATCTACGGAATATACACGGTAAACCTATCAATGCGTCAGTAGCCTTTACACACTATAGGTAACTGAGAGGCAACGCTGCATTGTGTATGAATAATACTTTGTTTCATTATATAGGAATATATCTTTGGTTCCACTGGACACAAAATGTCGGCTCGCGCGTATGTACGATATCGGGGTTCGTGTTTGCACATGTAGAAGGCAAAACGCGTCCAGCACCAAGAAAAGTTGTCTTTTTTATCGCAAACGTCTTCAAGAGTATTTCATCTGGAATACCCCATCAGTGATCAGCAATGACAGGAACCCCTCTGATGATTCCGATCTAATACCATTATGTCACAACTATTGATCTTATAGAGTTAAGGCAGTTTTTCTAAGATGGGTCTTTTGTTTAAGCAAATTTTATAGTATAGCAAATATAATAGCGAGGAATATCATACATTCTGGAATCACCGTTTAGAGGTTTGCATAGATTTACAGCGATACGAAATGCTTGCATTTTGTAACGTAGATATGACCTAATTTACAAATCTACAGGTCGAATTTGGTCTCTTGTTATCATCGCTACATGTAGTAAATACCACAAATCATTTGAGGAGTGTTTGCAGAACGAAAAATGATTATCGTTCTATTATGATATCATTACGGTAGGTTACCTACGATGTCCATACACGTTTGAACATGTCAACAGGTTTGAGTCGCTAGCTACTTTGTCGCAGCGGTCTTCAAGGGATTGTCGATACTTTCCCTCTGCTGGAGAAAGGACGCAATCCCAAAGGGCCAAAACTCTCTGGGTAAGAAACCAAATGTGCGTTCGCTGAAAGGCTCACATTCGACCCACTCGCGAGGTCTGCACTCCTCTATTTTGTATAATGTACTTCATCTTGCCGAAAATGCTGGTTGGTGTACACACATGCAATGCTTCCAAAAGCGGTACCTCATGTAACTCTAAAAATATTTAGCTGACATTACAGGGTTCCTCGAAGCTAAAGTGTTTACCGTTAATGTAAAATCGCTATGCGAAACCCACAGAAAGGACTCGTAATAAGAATCTCTTCAAATGAATAGCCGTAATTACAACTATAGTTCCAATACAGGTTTAATCTGTAACCTAAATAATCACGGCCATTGAAGATATCTTTATCGATATTTACGACTGCGTTTAGGCATAGGCATTCTAGGTCTTGCTCGAAGGAGCACTCTGTTAGGTCGACGTGTCCTTCAACCAGCACGCGTTCTGTCAGTTCTCTGTTATGGCCTACTAAAATAAATGTACCCATTCAATATATGACCATCATCTTGTGTAAATCAGGTATA
>NW_019211456.1:10224268-10240880 GCF_002443255.2 Varroa destructor
TATATAGATCTCTATATATATATATATATATTCAGCTTTCTCATGAATCTGTCCGTAGTGGTATCCGTTGTCGACAGCACACCAGTTATGATATCCATTATTGTATAACCTAAGTACATACATTCAGCGTTATATACTCTACTCGATGCTTGAACACTCTCTGGCAAAGCTACCGAACAGCAGCTTTTCTAATTACACAACCATACTTAGAAGGAAATGAGACAACTAATTGACCAGATCTCTTCATACCGCCGTAAATCTCGATTAGCCAAAGAAGATGCTTTCCCTTCCTGGCTTTGTACTTCAGACTTATTGTCATTCTTAAGCAAACACACAGAACTTTCTGTTGCAGGCAGAACAAAAACACAAAAAATAACTCGAATGGCGAAATCATTCAGAAATCCGTTTGTTCAACATGATGTTTGTTTGTACTCTCTGATAGGCCCGCTTGTCGGCGCTGATTGTAACGTACCGCTAGCAGACGTTGTCGGCAACCCCTCCTCTTCGATAGCGAGCTGCCCCTGCGGTATGTTAATTTTCTCGGCCTTGTTATCCATCTTCGTATTCGGTGGACTGACCCTAGGCGCTACAATTGGGTTAGTTCTTCTTCCAAGCTTCATTAATGTTACGGGTTTCGCTTTCAGGGCTGGCTTAGGACTCAGCGGTGGCGCGGGTGTCCGCTGGTCAGGTTCCGAAAACATTTTCTTGAGCTTCTGAACCGATGGGGACGACGTAGTCGTAGAAGCAAGAGACAACACTGGCGACACGCTACCAATCGAGCTACGTCGTGACGAGCTCTGCTGTGCGATGACGAAAGGATCTCCGGGTGCGGCATTAAGAACGCCCTGCTGAGGTGAACTGGACGGCGTAGACGGAGTCGAGCTGCCCGAACTCAACGAACGTTCGTAATTGCGTGGAGTCGGCCTATAGTAATTAATTTTTTGCAAATCATATAAGGTACATAAATTATAATTCATCAATGTTGTTTTATTAATATTATGTTGAAATATATCAACATAAAGAGAACAATCTGAGGGAGTAACATTCTTATACGAAAAGATTCAATATAAAAAAAAGTCTTGTCATCGAGGTAAACACTAAGCACCGCGCATTGCGCCTCGAGCAATAAGCTTTTAATGCCAGTATATATATATATATATATATATATATATAAAACACCAAACCTTATTTACTAAAAGCTAACCTTGGAGATCCTTTGCGAATTGTGCACTGGTTGGACATGGCGAAGCGTTCAGCAGTGCTAAGATTCTGCGATCGGGAGTCCATTGTAAGCAAGTTACTATTTGCCGACGGGTTATCTTTGACGTCGGGCGCACCGTGTACTCCCGTTGACGTGGGGTCTATTGAGGAAGGCTGCGGTGATGGTGAATCATCTTCTTCGCCTCCGGAGGATCCTCCAGATGCAGAAGTCGGTGGAAGATCCTGCACCAGGTCAGGGGCGTCATTTTTGATCGCCCTCACCGCCGCCACCTGTACAGTTGGTTCAACAATAGCTGCAGCAATTGCTATTGGTTCAAATCTTTCGACCGCTACCCGTGCGGGGTAGATTCCTCGAACACCGCTTGTTGAGGACTCATGGGAACGCAAGCCGACAATACTGTTCTGTGAAAAGCTGTTTGTCTGCATACGCGGCTTGTGATGCTGCTCCTCAAGAAGACTGCCGCCAACAGCTGATTCGTTGCTTGCACTGAGATCGGTAGCGGTATGGGTCGCCACACCGCCATTTTCAGCTGATGCCAGACTGTTTATTGCTTGATGCAATGCTTCAGATAGGTCACGAGCAAGTTCGGCGCTTGACTCAAACGACTCTGCGTGAATAGCTCGCCGTTGAGGTAAATTGACGGGTGACTGCTGCCGACCAAACTGCAGTGGACTTTGACGACGAAGGCGCGAGATGGCCCCTGAAGTTCAATAAATGAAAATAGAAAACGAGAGAGAGAATCATGTGACGGAAGCAATTAGTCTCGCGAATCTGGAACGTGAAGAACATGGTACAATAGAACAACGGGCGACTTTCTAAAAATGTGTAACAAACGTTTAAATCGACGTAAACGGACCGCCTCGTCCCAACACATCATATATATATATATATATATATATGTGGCTGTATTCTAAAGTCTATTAGAAAAACCTCCTAATTGAACTATAAGTGAGCATGATGACGCTTACTAAGAAAATATCATGAAATCATGTAATCAATGTCGTGAAAATAATCGAGATATTAAGGAGTGTGTATTGTCAATTTAGATTGTTCCTCCGATTTACAGATACGCATTTCACGTATAAATAAACAAGAAGCAAATGCAGTGCTCACGTAAAAATGAACGGACCTATGCACTGCAATACGTTGGTCGTATATCAATACCCCCTATATGTATGTACCTGTGTGATGGGGTGAACTGTCTTCGGCAGACGATGATGCAGACGAAACGGCGCTCGTGTTGAGGATCGTACTAGTAGGTGAAACGAATTCCGGCTGAGGGGCGTTGTCAACGCTAAGACTGGTACGGAGGGGCAGCTTCCGCTTCAACGAGGTCATGTGCAGCGTCGGAGCAGAACAATCTAACACTTTATTGCCAACTAGCCCGTCGTTGTCGTCGTGCACATACAATGATGCGGAGGCATAGCCACACAGACAACCATAGAGAATCGAAGATACATCCACGGCCCGACATACAATACGCAACAGAATTTAGTTAGTAGAACAAACCACTATCTATCTTCTATTGTACATACATATATATATACCTATAGTTTAACGTTAAGTGCCGTACTGCCCATCGTGGCCAGTGACGATCATTCCATTATGTTAAATCAGCCAATGAACCATTCGGAGCAACGACAGTGTCATCGTTGATGCTATCATGCCGACCTGCAAATTTTGCAGCGTCGTATGCGTACCGATACACATACAAAAATCCTTTTAGGAATTGCCCTCAGCTCTTGTTACATATTGGAAACGCGTGTTCGCTTACACGAGTGCAACTGTTTATTACTAAGGAGAACGCTTCGGTTTGTTGGTTTGTATAGTAATACCTATACCTTTCATCACTTTGGAATATACTTAGCGTATTCTATGAAGGGGCACGGATCGAGCCCACTGAAGAACAAACAATAATGTCCCCAACGGATTTCCTTACGCTATACAGTGTTGACCATGTAAAAAAGGATACGCTGACGGCGGACGCGATGCGAAATAAAAATTAGCGTGTTCTTTGTCTATAGAACAACGAACATATCAATGCATCGCTGAGAAAAACAACCCAGCTGTGCTACTGCTGAGTATTACGACGTTGACGACGACCATAAAAAGTGCCTGACAGTAGATAACGCAACAGCGAATAGGGCACGAGCGTAAAAGCGAACTAACTACTATTATGACTGGCTACGCGAGTGATGACAATGCGGGTCGCAGCAAAAGGGTAAACGATACAAATGTGAAGAGGCGTTGGTTGTCGCTGGGGGAAATGTGGGCATTGCCGTACATCAGCTCTTCTGACATGAGTCAGTCAGTCAGTCCAACTGATGCTGGTGAGCTGGCAGAAAACAATCATGCTTTTGTATCTAACCTGAATTACATAGGTTTTGACTTTAGTTCCTGTCTGAAGACTACTTTCAGTAGCAGATAATCATTTTGCTATCCGGTGCTTCGCCATTCAATGAATAAGATGGCTATATAACCGGTGACCATTGTAGTCACTACGTGAGTAATTGGTTTCAAATGTTTAGCATAAAATAGTGCCGCTTAAAGGACAACGTAAAGGACGACGACAACCTAGAGAAATCGTGCTCGATGTCTTTCTAATACATTGATACAAACTGTGAACAGTTAGGCGGACACGCGTTTATCATGGGGTTGTATGCTGACCGCCCGTTATCTCTTGTCACTGGTCTCGCGCTGCGGTCAATGGCAAATCGAAGCAGTAAAGAAATAAAGAATAGGAGAAAATCAAAAAAAAAAAGTCTCGTATTTTTATTTTAGTTTATGCTCCAAATTTTGTCGGGCTACTGTGATTAGAGTGTGGTTTAGCAGACCGTATAGGCAAGCAAGTATATACAAAACGTGCATGAACGTATCACTTGTTTTTGGTAAGTATCGATAAAAATACATTTCGTCAGGCTGAAAATCAATATAGATGTAATTCCTCTTAGTCGGGCTAAGCTGATCATATTAACCATTTTGGATTTTTAGTGCAACTTACAAGCTGACGATAAGTCTTCTAAAAGTATTGTCTTTTATATCCAGTTTGTGTTACATATTTATATTGTTTGCTACTGTTTACAAGATCCATCTAATTAGACGCGGGATTGTTGAGGCCAATATGTAGAGGTTTTAGGTCTAGAGACAAGGGTACAGCTGGGCCTAACGACAGTTGCGGAAATGTTTGCCCAGCCAGATTGTGTACGGTAAAATCATTTGTTCCTGGCGAGCAAAAGATTCGACTTTATTACAATTTTCCTCTTGCTACTTATTCGGTTTTTTTTTTCTACAAACGTTCTGAATCAACACAGTGGCTTTTGGCATCTGCATCTATGGCTCTTTTTACTCCTCGTACAATGGACACCATCCCATAGCTTTCGATGTTGGGTAGATAGGCGTCCACACGTGTCTGCAACACGTGTTGTCCTAGACCTCCAACCTAACACAATGGTTTCCTTCAGCACCAGGCGACGCTGCTGAATTCGGTTGTTGCAAAAAAATTGTATCTAATTGTTTTTCGCTTTTATGTTCTAGTTGTTTTCGTTGTTGATGATTTTCATGAACATTCTCCAATGTCGTACCGATCTCTGTAGGACTGAGGGACCTTCGACGAGCCTGCCACGGGGCTTCGACCGAAGTGGAAGCGGTGGTAGCCATGGAGGTTGGAGATCCAATAGCCGTGATAAGAAGACCGTTTGATGGTATTATTGACGATTTTACGGTGCCTGATCTGCCAGTGCTGCCAATTTCCGACCAACCTGCTCCGATGCCGTTCGTGCTGCTTGGATTAACATTATTGGCTGTCTGCGAGGATAACGCTACCTGTGGGTCGCTTGTCTGAGAGTCGACCGCTGGACGGTGTTGCCCCTGGCGATTAAGGTTGTCCTTGATGACCGAAGCCGACGCCAAGCTGTCAGAGAAAGCAGAAGAAGCTCGGTCCTCTCCACCAGATGCCGATGCTTCACGCTGATCGTCTCTGTCCATCGCGTGCACAAGCGTAAATTTACATTTGGTTAATCAGGTAATTATTTTGTATTTTCGAATAAAAATAGCTGATATAATCTTTGAAAGGGCAAACATTTCGAATCGATTCAAACTTATCTATATATATATATATATATATAACCAACATCAGGTGAAGTTATAATAGATTTGCCTAGTAGATGAGGCTTTTCCTACGATATTAAAGTTTTTTTCATATTCCGATATGACGAATTTCATATGCCTTTGAAATGATTGTCTTCTGTGGCTTTTAACGCAGAGTATTTGTATGAATACTGCTGATGCGAGCTTATTGATAACTCTTTCAGGACTTATGAGTACCTAATATTAAGCATGATGTACTTGTCAGGCACGAGCCCTTGCCTGCCCCGAAGAGAACCTCTCCACCAATCGGCTGATAATTGCTGGGTCAGTCGGAGCACCTCGCCTCGTCGAAACGACAATTCGCGTTCATGACGGGCCTGAAAGTCGTACTGAGCTATTGCTTCGAGGGAATCCTCCTCTGGAATGACACAGATGACAAGAATGTGGCTTTCGATGAGTGTTTTCAATTTTTATGACAGGTAAGTTCAATATATTGGCTCTAAGTTGAAAGCGAAAGAAGTGTGTTACAATGATCAGCTTGGAAACTTTATAACACCAGAAAAAAAAAAACAAAAAAGAAACCGTTATTATTCAAGGGCAGTGCGTCGCGCAACAGCTTCCAGTACAGAAATATTTACTGCAGGTAGCATTATTCATGCAACTACTATCAAATGTCAACCCAAAACAGTGCTTACTTCCGAAAAGATTTAGTGAGATCTCCGCTTCGTCGTTGACTAGATCACCTAAAAACAGTTTATGGCGAATGATGTTAGAATTACATGCTACACTAACTGAGCCTGTTAACAGGCCCCTGACACACGTCCCACATGCCCAAGACAAATTACCTAAAATGACTAATTAATTACCTATTTCAATGAGTAGTAACGTTTAGTAGTACGATAAGGATTCGGAATACGCTTGTTGGCCCCCTAGATTACTGAGATCTGCTGAAACCGCACAGCGACGACATGCACGTTCGACAAGTTGATCCGGCTCAATCTTACTTATCAAGCTACTTAAAATGTTTGCCTTACGAGGGATTTCTTTGTTTCGATCAACTGCAGAAGGTACATATAGATGCGTCTATAGTACCGGGGCAGAATTTCGAACGAAACAAAAAGGAAGAGATATGTGTTTCAGTACCATCGCTAGCATTGTTGCTATTGCTTCCGCTAGCCCCGTCTGCACTGGCACTTCGACGATGCGCTGCTACTTGGTCGCCTCGCGTTGAGGCGCAAGATTCGTCGAGAAGTTCCTCATCGGTGAGCAGTGTAGATATATTGTGAGCGGACACATCTGAAGGCGAGGCGTCAAACGAGTCCAGCTCTTCCGGCGGTCCCTCGACACCTTCAGCAGGGGTGATATATTTTTCGTAAATTACCGCGCCCGACTCCACAACGGACGTTGGGAAGATTTCGTCCTGGCGTAACGTCGCACACGGACACATCAATGAAGTATATAAACCGTTAGAAGCATCGCTAATAACAATATGGTTTAGACCTTCACATTCTTTGTTATATGTATAAATCGGTTTTAACTTGTTCACTTTTTTAGGTGATTATGACAGAACTGAAAACTTATACAACTTATTCACAAAATGCTTATTCTAGAAAAACTAACTGCTTTAATTAAAAAATATGAATTAAAAATTATATCCATTCATATATATATATAGCTGGGTATAATTTTTATAATATATATATATACAGGAAATTGAAAGCTGCAAGCGATAAACACCTGATGTACTATCAGACCCTTGACGAGTTCGTTGACGAGTGGTTGAACCTGAACAGGGTTTTTGTCCTCGGGTATTGGTAATAACGTTGGGCCGAAACATATCGCCAGATTCCACGGGCACATCATATTTTCGTCGGATAGCTCCGATAGGCTACAATTTAGTTTATAATTGCACGCCATTAAATTTCAATATACTATAGGATATAGTATTTTCTACTATACTCTCCAAGATTGCGGCAGCTTCAAAAAGCTGTGCCAGCTGAATCAACAAATACTAATAAAAAACAAATACTAAATTAAAAAAACTAGATAAATAGATAGATTCGCAATAAGGTAGTTGTTATCCTGACTGTGATTGTTTGTTGATCAACGCCGAGTACACAACACGCCTACAAACTTACTGATTAAGAAAGGCAAATAGATATCGCAAAACGGCAAAGTGAGGTCGAGGCAGGTTCCGCACGACGTCCTTTGCACGAGACACAAATTCCGCTTCCTTCTTCGAGCTCAGCTCTGCAATGAGATCAAGATCGTAATTGGGCCGTCAAATAACGTTCTAATTAATCAGGATCAACCTCCAACAGGAACAACAAGTATGATTATATACGAAAGCGTCTACACAATTAGTATGTTCTACTAATTAATTGTCGAATAAATAAACACCTACTGTGCGGGGTGTTCAATCAGAGAAAACGATAAATGTAAATGATATCAAACTAAATTAAGAAATGTATCTTTTTCTTGGAGGCTGGCTAGACGCTCTCCATAAGACCCATGTCGCTATTTTCACAGTTACCTCTTATCGACAAAAACTGGCTACTCACGGCTTATTTCCATGAGCTGATCAAAGTAGAAGATGGGAAATAGCGGCTCGCGGAGTTCCCGCAAGTAGAGCTTGAGTACCCCAGCGACAGAGTTGATATCCGAAGAATCGGACACGTCTGCCAAAGGGTCCTCGCCCCGTTCGAATGCTTCTCGGAAGTTGTTGATCTCGACCTGTGATCCCGATACTCGAAATACCCCTTGGTGATGTAATCCAAAGAGGTTAATTACCCGAATGCATGAACGGACGATCAATGGCACTTCTTGACCCGTGGCCTCTGCGTACTCCTCGAGACTTCCACCGAATAGCTTCGGTTGACCGGTTACGGCCTGGCGACCGATTCGCTTACGGCGTGGCCTCTTCGGTGGTGCAGAAGATACAGTATTTCGACCACGCTCAAGTCCCGATGCGTTGTTCCGTGTCAACGCCGCTTCCATCGAGTCAAACCTGGCTTGTAGTCGCGTGATGACTGAACACTGCATCGAGTATTCTCGAAATTTCTCCAAATAGAAGTCTTCAGTCTCGTGCTTGTCCGCCCTTAGCTTAATGGCAGCTGTCTCGGGCGGCTTCGGAATGAGGCTGGCACCATTAAGTGGGGAACCCGACTTAAAGTCAAGTGAATGCCCACCGACAGATGACGGTACAGCCGAGTTGAGGATCGATACTTGTGGTAGATCCGACTCCGAATCGAAATGAGGCGATACATCGTAGTCGCGTGACTCAATCATATCCATTAATGTTTTCTCGGCTGTCTCTAGAGTCTTCCAGACTTCTTCATTTTCGATTTTCAGATCACCTAAGCGTTTTTGTAGCAGCTTAAATCGTTGATCCATATCTTCGAAGATGGCGTCCTCTACCTGTACAGTCACTTTTTCAACTGAGTTAGCGGCACCCGCAGCGCCATTAAGGTTAGACGCGGAAGAGGCAACGTCGCCTTTATGGGCTTGAAATGAAAATTTGTTCGGTGCCATAAAAGCAGCATTGTTACTTTCAAGGAATTTTTGTTTATCGGCTCGTGAATCGAGACATTCGAGGCATTTTTTCATGGCGTCTTGACTTCCTTTGAGCGACTTTTGGAGAGAATCGAGCGTTGAATTATACATGAGCAAACTTCTCGATAGACTCGTATGGAAACCAAAATCGACTGCATCAATGAGGTCGGAAAGATCGTCAACAAAGTACTTTTGTACACCGGCATTTGCCGCTACGACGCATAGGACGTAGTCGTTGCGGGCCTTGAGTGCCTTGATTCGCGCTTCCTCAGCCTTGTCCCATCGCTTTTGACGTTCCTTGCTTAGCAGCCGGTACCTTGTTGTTGGAGACGAATTGGAATTTTGCTATTTAAACTGTGTGAAAAGCTCACATTTTGTAAATACATAGTTGCAAAACACTAATAAAAGTGAATTTTCTAGACATACATAATAATAACCAACCAATCATAATTTAGGCTTACCTTCGTGATTTCGCTATCTTCTCCTTGGGTAAGCCCTGCTCTACTTTGGAGAGATTACCCTCAACGACCGCTAGTTTTGCGTGGGCCTGTTGCTCCATAGCGCGATACGTATGATACGTCTTCATCGTCTGTAGGATACCAAATGCGTTATGTACTGCTGCATTTTAGCGCAGAACACACTCAACGTACATTAGTAAGCTAAACGAACATGTTTTTTCTTAGAATATATAAGGAAGTTATGTTTTTTTTCGCTCCGCGAGAATTAAAAACATAGACCATTCATCTAAAGTGCTCCAACGGGGTTCACTAATAATTAGAGACTCTCTCAGTACACAGTTTCCAGATAGGGACCTTTTCAGTTCACTTTGCATAGAAATTTTGTTTTCTAAGCAAAATATGTAAACGATGTAATGTAGAACGGGATAATTTTAAGCTGCTATAAGTAATTACCTTGCTATGCACGCATGGCCGAAACACACCCTTCTCTACAGATCACAGTCTACATACGCAGTGGCACTACGATATGCAAATATGAGAGTACTCTTTCTCGATTATCGCAACGAAACTAAAATAGTCATCTGATTTTCGAGACGTTTTAAGGGTCGGGGCAAATCCTTCACGACGGCGTACCGCATGTGTGTACGTGTATCTAGTCGACGCGGCTAATTGACGCCACCTCAGATCGATCCTGAACCGCATTTATCGGAAAATGACAACTATAATACTGCGCAGCGTATGCAATCGATTTCAGCCAATTTCATTGTTGTCTTATTTCTAACCAAGGCCGACAAGAGAACAATACGCTTCGAATTGTGATGGCATTTCTAGAACCTGAAATGCGTACGGATCTGATCAAGACGCTGATGATAATAATGATACAGACGGCCGACAGCTCTTTCTGTCCTCATCTGCGATCCACTTTAACTAGTTTCGTTATTAGCAAATGCGCAAAATGGAATCCTAAATCTTAAAATTCTGAGCCAGGCCGATCTGTTCGGAGTCATTTTCGCTTAGCAGTCTAAGGGTCCGCGTAGAGGCAGCAGTGGCTGACTATGCGTACGGTTCGTCACTGCTTTGTCGGCTGCCTCCCAGCTCGTCGTCGTAGCTCAACGCTACGGCCCGGCAAATCCGTGGGCGGCAGCATCGCGCAAGCCAGACATCCAGCGAGCCGATACACTCTGAAGACCATGGAAGACTGGCGACTGTTTTCGCTTTTACTTAACCAGTCAGTCAGAAAACGTAACGACGCCAACAACAGGAGCAAGGGTTACAATGAACTAGCACCATCCTAGGCCGCTTCTGTATAAGCTGGCGTGTAGCATTAGCTGCCGCGGCTAAAATGTCCAGGACGACAGGATCAGTGAAGCACCGATTCTCTGTGATGTCTTCTTCTGTGAGTCTCTGCCAGCACGTTAATGGACGAAAACGTCGAAGTGGTTGTATTCATACCATTCAAATGTATAGTACCTTTTTTCGCCATAGGAAAGATTAGATATCCCGTTTGTAAGTACATTTAGGCAGCAGCCAGTTGACTAAATCGATATCTTTGTCTGTTATCGGAAGTAGCTGCGATATACGTAATGTAAGCGCGGACGTACAAACGTCAGTACTACAAGAAAGCAATCACAACGCATGAACAGAAATTGGTATGCGAAACGCCATCATCATCGGCGTAATGCACATACTGACTGAAGACAATTGTTGAGTTCACGCCGAAGTTGACTATATGGCCGTCGTTGGGCGTATTTCGGTTTAACTACACATAACTAGCAAACACACATTTAATCCATGGATGGCCGCCCATGTATATTTGCTATACGTTTGAACAGCTCAATTCACCTGTACTGCCATCGACGTACTTCAACGTATCCACCAAGTGTCGTTTTCAGTGAGAAGTAGGGCGGAAAAGGAAGAGAACAACCAGGAAGCCACAGTGGATGTCGATGCATTACCACGCTATATATGTATATACGCTACTTCTAACCTCTTGCTATTACTGAAATAGAGTCAAACGGGTGCATACGTATGATGTCTAACAACCTCAGAGTATATTTTATCTACTTATAATCCTTATAAGGGGGCTAACCACCATAATGGAAAGTTGCGCATGATCGAGGTAACTTTTGCGCGTTACAGTTAGTCCTGTAGACTTCAAGAGAGTGGTGCCTACTAGCGTCTTTGTAAATTGCATTTTAAAATAGACGTTATAATTCCATATATCCCACGAAACAATTGTGACATGTGTCTTAATTCCGACGCTTTGGTAACGAATTCACAAGGAACTTGTCGCAATACTATAAAACGACATCACACAATGGACATTTCTCTCAATTAGCAAGAGATTTGTAGATTTGGAATCGAATGGTATAGCGATGGAACTTCTACTTCCTGGCATGAGTTGACTTTGATTCACCACAAAAACAGACACGATTTTATATATATGTATGACATCACTCAGCTACCCAGAAGGTTGGCCCAGACGGCAGCCCAGCATTCCGAATCGGATACAACAGTCAACATTGCAATCGTAGAATAGTTTAATGCCCAAAACAAAAAAAATCTGCTTTTCAATAAGCGGAGAGCAGTTTACGCGTCATAGAAAAAGACAGGCGGGAAGACGATGTTAATAGCAATGCGGAAGCGCTGACTCACCGGCGGAGCCTGACGTCATCGCTATAGCCAGCGAGCTACTAGAAACAGTTAGTCAAAAATCATCAGATCATTTAGAATCTATTACAGATAGTTGGATACGTCACTCCGCTTCAAGGGCCTGAGGCTGCCACGCTCTTTTTATTATGATACCAATTGCTAAACAAACAAATTGTGTTAATCCAGTATACATCTTCGACATAACGGAGGGGCTACAGCGCATTATTGTATGTTTATAAAGCCATATTTGTGAAAGGAAGAGGTATGTGCAGGTCAAGGCCTGAGAACTAGATTTACATAGACCAGGGTCTCCGCCTCATTATACTGGTATAATAAATAATCAGGTCAACGTATTTTCAGTCCATCAAAACAACGAATGCCCACTAGGAGCATGAAATAAAACGTATCATTGTTCTCTTAGGTTTAATTACGCCTACATATCTCACGCGTTAGAACAGAAACATACCTACAAAGAGACGTATCTGAAAAGTCTTTTATTACCAGACTGCATAGGAACCTTGTTATTTACGGTGGGCTGCAAAATAGGACTAATTAGTACAGTACGCAACGGTTCTAGCGTCCTACGTTTACTAATAAGCCACTCGGAGGTCCATCTATAACAGCTTATATACAAGCTTTACTTGCTGATACGGCTAATATCGTGATTATTATTATTAACACTACATTAATGTTTTTGTCATCCTTCCTTTCGACGTAGGACAGAATACGGTCCAACCATAATCCAATGCTACTTTTACTATTATCCACCGTATTATATTCCTGTGACCTAGCACTATGCAAAGCCTCTCTTTCGTATCTCATAACCGTTATTTCGGTTCCGAGTTCAAACAGAGGATGCAAACAAGCAGTTCACTTGAGCGACAGCTGAAGACTGAACTGATGACGACAATGGCAACTGCCCGTGTCATAATAGCGGCCTCGTTGCCAATGGAAGACGTTACACATCGCTAAGCTGCCAAGGCGTCGGTGCACACGATGATGATGCTGATGATCCGTTCTTGCTAGGCCAATTTGAGCGAGGAGGAAAAGCTCCTTCATGTGAGTGAAGTACAATGATCTCGCCGGCATCCACGACGTGATCGTCGTATCACGTCGGATTTTCGCGCTTCCTTAAATTCCATTAGTCATTTCTCCTTCTGTCCATACCTAACTGTAGATGATGCGTGTGATCTTTGCTTGTTTGTTCGTTTTTTTTTCGAGTCGACTTTGTTGTTCATTTCCCTTGCCCAATCAGTGACAAAAGCCGATACAATATAGCACTGGCTAGCTTAGTGAACGGTAGCGGCGCTTCGTCTACATGGCGATCATCCAGAATACTGAAGTGTTCCTTTTCTTCGATGATGACTCTACAGACTGCTTAGCTACATGCGGCAAAGGGAAAGGTTACGTCCCGCAGCGTCTACGTGACGGTTGTTACAATACTAACAGTTGGGCTACTGTAATTAAGTAAAGTATACTAAATACGTTACTATATTCGGCCATTATAGCTATAATTTTAAATATTCAGACCTGTCTATATCATGCCTAGTGTGACGTTATAGAATTCGGGGCTGATGGACTCGCAAATCTAATAGCGCTACCTCTGGGCTGACGCTAAAGAATCTTATCCATATTTCAAGACACTTCAAGGGTTTAATAATAGGCATTGATCGATATTCGCATGTCCTTTGTAAGGTTGCGGTCGTTCTAAACTGAGATTTTCATTTTTGGCCCAGGAGTTGACTAATGACTGCCAATACAATTCCTGAAATGTCCGATTCCCACACGGAGTTAGCCAATATATAATAGGCAATGTTTAAAAAATAGGAAAAATCCAGCATTCACCAAGGAAATACGTGTAGTAAAATGAGAACCGTTTAATAAAGACTACTAAAGGACTACACGATCTGGTATTTTTAGATGAATGCCAACTGTCATTTGTTAGATAAATCGTCCTATGGACAGCCGTCGTGAAAGCTATTGGTATAAATACAAGCGTACCACTTGTAGTTAGTTATACACTTGATTGTTTATACATTCACGTATGTGTTTCCATCGAGAAAGGACGGCTGGTCATATCCTTGGCTTCATGTGCAGATGGATGTTGTGCTCAAATGAGCCTGACAACTGAATAATTGCGTGTCGGCGACGACTGTTACGCGGTGCGAGTTCCAGCCAATAACAATGCAATACGGTTCCGTTCGTTAAAATACATAGACAATGTATGCCCTCATTCAGTGTAAGTGAATGAACCGAGCGGCATTATCCGTCTTTCTGAATAATCATTTCAATATATATCTGTTGAACATTGAAGAGGTGCTTTTAAACATTTACTGCGCTCGAATTGTGTGTATGAAGCATATTTGCATACAATGTAGTCGAGTCGAAAATACGATTGCGTCAGACGCTCGAAGGGTGCCCTAAGCATCTCTGAACTGACCACCTATTGCAACGAATTACCCGATCTATGACTATTGCTCCGAGTGCTTATAGTATATAGATAGCATTGAACGAATACACAATCTGTGTAAAGAAATGACTACAATTTTACGGATAGGCTTGTAAGCACACTTCATACCGTGTGAAGTTCGTGGAGAATCTTTAAGAGTTCCTCATGCTCGTCGCAGCCGATATTCCTACATTTTCGGTAGACCCTACCGAGATCTTCTGCGACATGCTGAAGCTTCGACATCAACTGCTGTTGGTAGATCTCGGCCACCTGTACGACAAACATCGCTACCAAAATGAGTTACGCTGTAATTCGTACGCGTGATGCTTTTTTTTCTTTCTTTTAATACGTTAATGTTTCCATTTAACTTCTGTTGGCTTTTGTTGTTAGCTTGCGACAACAGTTGCTTTATTTGAGTTGGCCCTAGTGGCCCCCGCTTTCGTAGATTAATCCAAACAGATTCAACGGCTTAATTAACTGGATGAAGCTTTGTTTGCGGCTAGTTTGTCGTTTTTAGCTCCTTGAACGTTTCAACTTCACAGCGAATCGCTGAAACTCCTGGCTCGAAAGCCTACATCATTTTATCATGATTTTTAATGCGCACAGTCGGTCGTTTCGACAAAGCTACAAGTTAGATAAGGTTACTACATGAATTGTCCACAGACATCCTAAATCCTTACGCAACGTTGACGCTCAATTGAACTCATTAGGCCATTGTTATTGAAACTTAACACGACCACAACAGCATCGATCGCTATAATGGCGTATGTCATCTAATCTATATTGGAAGGTGTCCTCTAGCATTTTTCCTATAACAGCTATCGGACAGTTTTTCCCTGCATGTTTCCAGTAGAAAATGAACCGCGCACTTGATTCATGTTGAAACTGGCTCAATATTTAGGTTTTCGCTAACAATACAAATCGCCGTATCACAATAACGCTACCAGTGATACCAATGCAAGTCTGAGTTGAAATAAACAATCATTATCGTAGAGGTCGTTTTCCTATCTAGTGCGTTCTCGTAGGCCTCCATGCATGTTCGAGGCCTCTAGATACAATCGTTATTACCTTGGCGTGATCGGTACTTTGCTTTCGTGTAGTGCTTACAAGCTGTTGCCAACACTGATACGCTGAGAATAAGTGCCACTGCTCACGTCTGAAATTGCAAATGACAAAAAAAAAACCATCGCCATTACGAACAGTTAAAGCAGTAACAGAATTATGAGTAGAAACAAAATTGAACAGGGGACGCATTCAAAGGACAAGCGAGCTGGAGTGGTCTCAGTTCAACAACGACGGTCATAACAACATGCGAATAAAAAACAAACAAAACGGACCACTACGTGGTCCAGCGTGACTTGACACGCCCCTCTTGATTCTTCAGTAGCGTAAGCCTGAAAATGATTGTCGATATATGTACGTTTGCTAGTGATTATGATTGACGGTGACAGGCGATGGATACATAGACTTTATTATCCGCGCGTTTTCCATACAGAGGCATAAGCGGCCTCTAGTGGCAGTAACAGGAATAGCAAGCCAGAGAGAAACAGTTCCAGAATGCGGAATTGAAGGCAAGTGTAGCAAATAATATATAGAAAACTGTAGAAAAAATATTTACGATTCCACCGCTGTTAACCTAATTGTTTATAGAGACCTGTATCTCAGACGACTGCACAGCATATTGAATGTCTCTGGCAGATCTAGTGGAAACACGAACGCATAACATAACCCACACACTTTTACAGCTTGTTATCGCAAGGTACTTAATAAACAGACATGCAGCGCTCGAATGAAGAAATCTGCCAAAATGTCTGAGGCCTAGCTTGCAAGGCCAACATCAGTAGCAGCAAAAAAAAAGGCGGGCATCAAATACACTTTGAGCACTAGTACTAATAGTTATCAACGGCTCCCAGACAGTTATGCTACCCACTGTATTGCAGAGTTAGCCATTAAATTTCACAAAGCGCGCCATATAGTAACTGTTAAAAATGTCCATGTTCAACCAAATCGAAAATTCAGTTCGATAACTGGTAATGGGTCTGCTTGTCTGATAAGTTTACCACGTGGTAACCATTTATGTTAGAAAAACATTGATATTGTAACAATGAAAACATTAAATAACACAGTGTATGAAGGCATAGACTTTTCGAACAAATTTTTGCAATAAGTGGCGTAGCAGAAAATCATTTTTCT
>NW_019211456.1:10240980-10246854 GCF_002443255.2 Varroa destructor
ATGATGCGTGCAAAATATTACCATCCGTTACTCTTGCCTTCGGAAGAAAGTCGGTAATTTCTGAAGCAAAATTTTCGGAACTGAAATTATTTTTCGGCCTGGGCGACCCGTGCGATCTTCAATAGGACTTAGGGTTAAAAAGGAATCAAAATAGTTAAAGAATTACTTTTAATATACTTCGGTTTTCGGCAATTTTAAAGGGAGGTATATTAGCTGCCAACCAGGTCTTCCGAACCAGCTTGGCCGGTTTGAGCCTTCGCATCTTTTAACTTTTTGGCCTGTCCTTTCCGTTCGAATTTTTTATGCGCAGCGTCTTTGAGCGGTATACTAAACAGGTTTACACTTATCAGCATAGCTTAATGCACTATTGAAAAATTACAAATTAATTAAAAAAAAAAGAAAGGTACTTGGAAAATGACTAGTTAATTGCTTAGATCCCCAATGGAAGCTGTAATTCGGATGAATGATTGATATATAGTTCTATATCGGATGAACACCTTCGGAGGAATGACACCCTCAGTACAGACAAAGGAAAGCAAACAAGAGTTATTTAAATATCAGTTGTTGTTTAAATACAGGAGAGTGTAAAAAATTTATATGCAAACCTCTGTTATTATAAGTAACTATTGTAGTTTCCCTAAAGACACCATTATTTAACACGTTAAAACTGTTATTAAAACAGGTAAAGATCTCAAATTAAAAACACTAGATACAACTAGGCTGCTTACGTACAATCGGTAACCATATCTCTAAAAGTTAGTTAGAAATCAAGGCTTTCTTTAAGCTTAGATAGAAAGTACAGATATAAACAACCTGATGTAGCAATAAATATTTATCCCTATTGAAGCGCTCGCTATTTGTAATTCTACATATGTATTAATTTTGATTTTTAGCTAAAATTCAAGCAATAGTAATTAGATTTCAGCTAGATAACTCATTGGGTGCATTGACATCGTCAATAGGAGAGAATTAAGCCGAGACCTATATACAGCGTAAAGCTTAGTGGGTGCTATCTTTGCGACTGGCCACTACATGTTATCATTCACCGGATGTTCCAATATGGAGATATCTAGCAATACGTTTAATTAGTACGATTACCGGCTCCTGATGCGACGCTATATACGCGTCAAATATTACCGACATATATAATCTAGATAGGCGTATTTCTATGGTAATGATTAACAGGTAGTCTTCCGCTATGGAGGAAGCAGCGTGCGCTTGTCGTGACATGGTTGCGCTTGGCACAAAAACCCCGTGTGTGGGCGTAATTTGGCAACAGCTTACGAGTGATATGAAATCTTTTTATGTGGATACATCTTTTACTGGCACTTTATTGAAAAAAAAAAACGAATACATAACAATGAGGAGAAGATTATACAGTTCAACAAAGGAGCGACATCATATCGCGTTCTCAATGCGCGCGGTAGCATGTCGACTCATTGAAACCCTGTCAATTGCACAAGTACCACGCGTTTATTGTATATCGAACGATAAAAAATGACGAGGAGCTTTCAAGAAATAGATAGATACGAATTTTCTATCTATCTATCTATCTATCTATCTATCTGTCTATTCCACCTTATCTCTAAACAGAATAATGGGATTGAATATACGTACTTCAAGTTTTTGGCATTTGTTTACTATTTCATCTATTTACGTCGTATGAATTTAAATTAAGCATGTCTTTGTGCTTTCCGTTTATGATGATGGTAGTAGTATCGACACGTCTATAATACGGTAACTTGCTTAATTTTCTGCCATATTGTTGTGTTGATTCATGTCTGCCACAGGTTTCGGGATTAGAGGGTAGGCAGCTTTGTCTAATCGATAACAAGCAAGCTACTTGCGCAACAACATTGTGTATTTGAAGAGCTAACGAATGATTTTACAGCCATTGTATTTTCATAGTTAGGACAAGAAAATGTCCAGCTTACTAGCTGTACGAAATAGATGCGCCAGATTTTAGCGAGCGGTTCGTCACAACAGGCATGTGTGTGTATCGGCTATTGTTTGTAACAGGAAGCCTATCTTTTCCTAAATCGATGCACAAATTCAGCATGCGAATTAAACATACTAGCCACGGTCCAATATGGCTCTACTAGAAACAGCTTCTGTCCTATACCGAAGAAAGGGAAATTCTGAGGATTCTACAGTTAATCAATAGATCTTCGATGAAGCTGGTTCCTCCTTGCTGCATCTCGGAAGCTAAAATCAACTTAGGCCTACTGTTTCTGCAGTCGCCTACAAAGAGAGCAAGGGCAAACCCTGTGTCACCAGAGTCGGACGAAAGCTCTCTGAGGGCAAAAAGCGAGTAAACTTGATTAGAGTCATTTGCAACACGCCGTTTTGAATTCTTTAGCGACGTATGAAACTTACTGTAGATCGAAAACTTAACTGCGGGAATGACCATCGGCTTACTCACTGTTCAGACAAATCTTCATTTCGGCTAAGAGCGAACTTTCAGCCAGACAAAATACTTTCATACTTCCGGTTCACTAGCAGAGATTCTTCTTCGGATGTTCTGAGAACTGCAATATGGTGTGTAGTGGCAAGTTGTATGTAAGACAGCACGTTTGTTATGTGGAACATACACCAGATACACAACTACTGGCTTTGCGTTTACGTTATCTATCTATGTGAAAAAGACTGCAACGATTTTAGATTCACCTTTTTACCAACTGCTCCCTATGTATGAATGTATGGCCCCGCATAATATTGTGAGACGACGACTACTACTATACGCGTTTTAATCGATCGCAAACTTTGGAAAAATCAACTACTTTTTTCGATGTTTCTAAATTGTGCTTTCGGCTCTCCGACATTTTGTCGTCTGCTTACGCTCGATGTGCTTTCCTTTGCTTAGAAAGGTAAACGAACAGGGAAATAGTCATGCGTCTTTCATTCGTCATAAAGTATCCGCAGTGATTCCGAACGAAAACAAATTATGATAACTGATCATGTCTGGGCGTAATACCGAAGATTGTTTGTATAGATCGAAGCAAATGTTTACTTACAAGCTGAGACCGGTAAGAAACGCGAGCTGAAACGGTCGATCACGTTTACATCCTGTATAGACGCGAAAGCGAATTTCTTATATCAATAACAATCATAAATTGTAATGCGTATCGAGTAAATAGCTTTTCGGTCCCTGACTAACAGTATTATTTTGTCAACCCTAATCTCCATTGCAGCAGCAGCCGCTGGGAGAAGCAGTACTAAATTGCCTCTAATGCACATCGTAATCTAGTACTACACAAGCCCGATAATCGCCTATAAAACTTTCAATGTTATGCCGTCATCTTGTACTAGCATATACGCGATAGGCCTTATGTCGTCGATGTCGAGTGCTGTAAAGCGGAAACCACAGAAAATGGTTTTTGACCATACCAAACAAAAACATAGTGTTTCTCCATAAAGCGCCGTTCCATTAATTGTGCATAACCCATTGATTCGAAGAGCTAAAACAAAAAAAAAAAAGAACAAAAAACGCTCGCTCGTCCATTCTAGCCGACAATTGTGCCATAGTTGGTTATACACATTTTAGGAAACACTTGCTGGGTTTTTCTCATTTAGTAGTCAAGTAGGACGGAGGTATCAACGAGGGCTAAGGTGCCCTGATGGAAGAGCGTCGTTATCATTGAGCTAATCAGGCATATGCTTCAAAACAAGCGGAACGAACAAACTTCTAGCGTTAACGAACCTATGCGACGACGGAAGTCATACCACGTAGATAACATCAATACGACCCTGATTGACAAATATAACAAGCTTATGCGGCTGATAATTTGTCTAACACCTGGGCTAAGTTCAATATGGCTTATGTCTAGACACACATGTTCAAGTCGTTTGTGCATACTGTGTGCATTTCTATAGCTGCTAGCGCTGGAGGTGATCTTCTTTTTATGTTTAGAATAGAGTTAGTACTTATCGTCCGGGTTGCGTAAGATAAGCTATGATAGTGAAACATTCTACCCGTCTCAACGATGGTTTTTACTATGCATGTTGATGACTGCTGGCTGCATGAGTGAGCTAAGTATTAAATTTAGATGTATCGGCAGCCAACAAGTAAGTCATTCCGTTAACGGCAACGGCCGACAATAACGTCTGCGTCGCGAATTTGACGTAAAGGTGCCGTTCAGTCTTGTTATTTGGTTAAAACTGCAATTTAATAGCTATTTCTTATGTATTATTCATAAAACAAGTGAAAATATCCAGTCTAAGCGGCGTATGACTGAGCGGTTACCATAGAGTTACTCTCAAGCCAATTGACTCGTTACGATGAAACGCGTTCTATAAGTGGGTACGTAATGGGCATGTATATATCAGTAGCTTCGACTTCTACGATCTCCCCGTTTGTGCTACTTGATTTTTTTCCCTGCTGTTTTCTGGTATGCGATGTTGCTCAACAATCGATCCTAAGTGGCTATTGTCCAAGTACCATCTGCGGTGCTGCCAAACAATGCCGACAGTAGGAATAGATTAGAAGGCTTACGGACCGATAAGCAGAAAAAAGGAAAGCGCTAGCGTTTATTTATGCACAGACATAAATGACAAACATTCGAATCATCCCGCCGTCTCTAAGAGCAAATATTGCACTTATGTACATCGTCTTTTTCTCTCGCGCAAACACCCACAAACACAGACTGCGGATGAGGCGTGGGAATAGTGAATGGATTGTTTGATTTTTCATTTGATTACTCGTATCGGATCAGTCGCAGGATCTCGTGATAATCACATATCTTTGGCGGACTTTTGCTTTCTATCGGATTTCCTGTCTGTGCAGGGACTCAAGGGGAGTCAACGCCACTCCGCTCAACCAAGCGATTGCCGTACGTCGAAATATGGCCATCGAACATGGGTGTCAATTTTTCTCTCTTCGCTTAAGCCGCCATTCGTCTATACGGCCTTGATGACCGTCGTTGCAAAGGTTCGCAGAGCGCAAGACACCAGCATAAGCAGCAGACCCTTTCCGTTGCCAAATAATTTCTCGGTGGTACTCATTATCCAAACCACGATTACACAATATGTGCTTTTTTTTTTTCTTTTTTTATAAGAATATGCGTGCCATCTATATATCCATATGTGAGTGTGAGTTTATTATAATAAATAAGCATGGTGTAGAAAGTAGTGGCATGTAATATTTAACATGAGAGGACTATTCGAAAGAATCTGTAATACTGTTAAAAGAGAGGGAATAAGAGGATTCTAGAAGGAAGTCGTGGTATGACGTCTAAGAAGTCAATGGACAGAGGCATACACGTACATGAATATGTGGTCTATGATAATGTACCGTGCTCTGGATGACGTATCCCAATGCGGTATCCCGGGGTCACCCGGGGCCTTAGTGTAAGTATTTTTTATATATAAGAGCTGGCGATTAATTCCTGAGTTTCCTACAGCCCCTACGGCTACAATGGCTTTAAACTAGGTTTAAGAAGCTATTTGCAGTTATGGACATGTTTCGGCTGTTCTAGTCAGTGTCTTAATCTCTCCTGTACGGTACAGCGAACAATCTCATATCTTTAATACAAATGAATCGTTATTTTGATTCCTCATAATTTGATAAGCTTATCGATCAGGCAACGACGAAAGATTGTGTGATTACGTATCGTCAAGCTTAGCGATCAAGCTTCAGCCTGCTGACATCGTTGTACTGTACTATTAGATCCTCCGTAGCTAGATTTTTACAGACATTGACTGGTCAGTTAGACAAGCTCTAATAGACGATCATTATGTCCATGATACTGTGGATAACGTAGAAAGTAATATTTTTCAATGCGAGCATGTAGTAATCATTTTTTATGAATGAAAATAACATAGAGCATAAACAAATGGCGAAGCTGGGTACTACATGGGGCTAGTCAAAGGGATTTA
>NW_019211456.1:10246954-10251277 GCF_002443255.2 Varroa destructor
ATAACGAGCAATCTAAGCTAATAGTCAGACTAGTAGCTAGATTTAGGGTGGTAAACTGAACTCGTTTATTTTACCAGATAGTGTATTAATTAATTAAGCAATTAATAAAACAGTACATAACGTTTTTAGAACTGCCGCGTAAGCCGGCTTAAGACAGCCCAGACGAAGGGTCGCTTATGGGCATAGAGTCAAATTGAGCGGCTCGTTCGAGCTTAGTGAAAAGGTTTGGAATGAATACGCTTTTGCCTTTGCTTCTAAGTTTCTTGCGAAGCTTTTTGAGGTTCGAGGTGGAACA
Source organism: Varroa destructor (assembly GCF_002443255.2). Lineage (NCBI taxonomy): Eukaryota > Metazoa > Arthropoda > Arachnida > Mesostigmata > Varroidae > Varroa > Varroa destructor. Next base: position 10,247,250 of record NW_019211456.1, read on the forward strand.
TTATTCGACAACTAGATGATGACCCTGACTTACAGCGTGCCGTATTTCTGATACTTCTTTTCACAGTCCCGTCCTGCTTGGGTTGCACAGCGCTTGAGTCCTTGAGGGGAGTGTCCTAAATGGTTGCCCTTGAATTACGGTCGTTTCTAGCCGCATACAGGACAGCAATGGTCCCGTTCAGCAGTAGAACCCTTTGCCTGAAGCTGTCCGTCCGCTTCATGTCTAGGGCCAGCTAGTATTATTTCTACTTGTTAAAGGGAGACGAATACACCTAAGACGAACCGCAGTTGTCGTTATGTAACTGAGTAAATATCGCTATGGAACCCACGGAATTTCCTCGTTGTAATACAGTCCATCATTGACGGATATTTATAGGCAAACATATGCTGAATGTTAAAATTTCTGCTGCGGTTCCTATGCTACGGGGTCATAATGTATATTGTCAATGTAAAGCACTCTAACAAATAAACAAACATTGACATATTGTAACGAACAAAATGCACATTGTTTTTTTCACGACAGTTGGGCATTAGAAATTCCTTTTCTTTTCAATAAATTAATCTGGTGTTATTACTGGTATTGTTAGTGGTGGAAGAAAATCACGAACGCAGATGGGAGGCTAGGACAGGTCCACCGGCAATTGGGTACACACGTAAAGCTGTCAGGTTTAACCTAGAAATTTACACTCAATTGAAAGAGTATAATGTCGTCTGATCGTCAAATTGGCGCTGGAAAGCGACGAAGACTTAGACTAGTTTGTCCAATCCGACTACATTGAATAGAATGGTATTAATTTCTATGTGCCGAATATAATTTAATCGCTTATATATCACTGATTTTATTAACGTTGTAGGTGCTTTTTTTCTGTAGCAGGAGTCCTGGGGACTACAGTTCAGTCCTTATCAGCTGTATGTCCTTATATTAGTTGTGCGGGCGACGAGTGTCCATTTATCTGTATCGTACTTCGAGAAAAACTGTTCAAACCGTTGTTGGACATTGGGGCAGCGTCGCCGTAGCAATAATTGAAAGTCGCCATTCTGGTCTAGTCCAATGAGCTCAACTCACCCGGCACGATTAAAAGTGGCAGTAAGTTTCAGGCGCGAATAGCTTTGCGACCGCTACCGTTGCGCCTTACGATGATCGCCATTGCCTTTCTAATAGTTGCACTGTTTGTTGTAGCAGCGGCGATAACTATAGTAATGGCGGAATCGCGATAGGCGTTAAACTTGGCCAGCAGTAACTCTGCTACGATCGAACGGATGGCGCTCTGTTTTCTTCCGACTAAAAATCTTGAAAAAGTGACAATTCTGCTGGTTTAAATTGCCCTTTTGTACTCTGTTCCTTAGATGATTAAGTGGATGATTATTCAATCAGTCTGTTTACCCGTTCAGTGCCCGCCGCTGTTGCTGCTGCTGCCACCATTAGTGGCAGCAGCGGTGGCTAAGAGGCGTGTACCTGTCGTTTTATATTCCTGAACGTTGTTTCCGACTGTCCGATCATTCATCTGTCCTAAGCAATAATAACAGCAACGGCAGCCACAGCACTGAAGCAAACGCTGCTCTCTCGATTGTTGCTATCAACGCCATGGGGGCCGCCTGACGTTGCGCGTCAAATGCAGAGTTGCCGTGAGACGGAACGCCTAAGAAAGCGTGAAAGTTCATATTGTTAACATAGTGCTGCCTTATGGTGCAATGTCGCTGACGTCGTGATGACCTTGAAACAGTTTATTGCATTATTACAACTACTGCTACCACTACCGCAAATACGCGCCGCTCAAAATATGGATACCGTATGTAGAAATTATAGGGCGTCTCGGAAAACGACGGTCTTTCACAGCGTAATAACAAGAATAATGATCAGTGACGAATAAGAAACAAAATGTTGCATTGTTATTTTCATGTATCGACCAGCGGCGACTATTGTATCCACAGAATCAGACTAATCGATCGGTTTGTAGAAATAGGTAGGCATGCTCAGCATACTTTTCGTGCTGTCGACTGTGTACGAAAATGTACACGAATCTAGGATATGAGTTTGGACGCGGAACGGCCCGCCTTTGTCTGAAGTGCTCTAAATCCCCTGTAAACAAAATCGATATTAAGGAACAATAAAAGCAATCAAAGTAAATACTAACTGAGCGAGACTGGGACAGTTAAAAAGAAGACACTGCTTATTTCCTATCCTGTATCCAATAGGGAAGAACATTTGCTTAGACAGCAGCGGCACCACAAATTGGGTAGTCATAATTCTAATAGACATGAACAATAGGCATTATGAGTTAAAAAGGTCGTTCCTACCATAGGCAGAGTAGGAACACGATTGCGTTACCGTTCTCCATTCGTTAACTAACGTTTTAACGTGTCGTTACTTGCTTCCTAATTACAGATATCCGGGCTCAATTAAACGAACAGCTTAAATGGTTAGATTGCCGAGTTGAATCGCAAACAGGAATTGTTGCCGAACTTCAGGACTATTTCCGCCGAAGGGCCGACGTCGAATTGGAGTACTCCCGCCAGCTCGACAAGCTGGCGAAGCAACTATTGGCCAAGCACAAAAACGAACGACCCAAGTAAGAAAATAACCATAATCGAATGTCCTGATCGAAAACATCCACAGCAATCGATTAAACTAGATCATGGCCGCAAAAAAAAACAAAAGATAGGTTCTAATTTTTGTCTGGAAACGCCCTAGCCAGAAAATCTGAATGAGTCACTTGATAATACTCCAGTGAAACTGGAATCATGTCTATCAAACGTCGACTGTCTATACAGCATACATTATCTTCGGCGACACCTAGCAAGAAGTCTTTAGTCGAAATCTCTGTTCTGAAACCCATTCAAGATAGTCTCTTTACGAAAAATCTACGATTCACTAATCGGCTCGATCGGCGTTCATGTTCATGTTGAACAGTTCGTACCTTATATTATTTAGATAGTTTGTTATCATTGCTCTCGCATTTTAGTACCATGTAAAGTTTGTACTGATGACGGGACTGATTCGAAAAATCGTACTCATAAAAGCCGCTATTTTTCTCTCATAAGTGATTTCCACTTTCCAGGTGTAAATTTTCTTTAGAAGCAATTTATTTTTTATGTTACTGATGGTACCAGGAGCCTTTCTCCCATCCTATTTTTCCGAAAGAACGATCCACAGAGCTGATATACATATCGCGCCTCCATTCGAGGTCCTTTTCAATTCTCGAAACCTGCTGAGTGAGCAAGTCATTGTTACGATGTCGAAACTTCTTCGATTCTCACTTAACGGCGGTCCATATTTGATGATCTGAAGGGGTTCAAATGTGAACGGTCCAGGGGCCATATGTGCCTGGAACGTTCATGTGTCCTGGAGCAGCCAACCCCACACGTATAGTCTTCCTTAAAATAAAACTTCAGTAATTCACGATTGCGCAGCACTTTAGTAAACACGTAGACGAGCTCATTTGTTGCTTCGTTCTTCAATAATAATTGTCTCGATTTTGTTGTCCTTAGGGAACGTTAACCTGACTTCTGTATTATATGCCATGTATTTAAGATCTCGTGAACGATGCGTGACATAGTACGTTTACTCACAACGGGTATCTTCGTTAACGTTCTGATCGAGACAGAAGGGTTGCTAGAAACGTACTTTTGGATCGCAGCAATGGAGACTGCACTAGTGGCGGGCTTTCCGTTGTGCTGCACTCGATTCTTTTTAATAGCCTTATGTTAATTTGTGACGTGGATTCGAGATAACCGAAATAACGTATAATCTCGATGGCGGTTCATCTAGCTTGTAGAGATTAGATAGTAGCTAACTTTCGTTTAACTCATGAAAACGACGCACCGTTCTTCGACATAGCGAATTTATTGTTTTGTTGTAGAAACAACGGGTTTTCGTCTAATACCAGACTCGGCGGGTAAACGCGTGTGCATTACAACAAACAGCCCTCCAAAAAGTTTCTTTAAAGGGCCCGCGTATAAACACATATGAAAGGCGTCCTTGTAAAAGGACCAAATTCATTTTTTATTTTATTCTTCAAAGGGATTCAT